>NW_027468848.1:40108932-40297383 GCF_046254945.1 Alosa pseudoharengus | reverse complement strand
TCGCCGTGCTGGTGTCATACAGATGGAGCTCTCCCTCACCAACAAGGCCATGAGTGTCATGACAGATTTTGCTATCCAGTTCAACAGGAATAGGTATTGCATGACTTAATTTGGTTGATTTATCCAAATGATACTGTCACTAATTAATTACTCTCCTCACATGTTTTTATTTTTATTACATTTTCTTTTTACTTGTCCTAGTTTTGGATTAGCCCCTGCTGGGCCTCTTCAGGTCCTCACTCCCCTTAGCCCAAATCAGACCACTGAGATCAGCCTTCCCCTCAGCAACGTTGGACCGGTCATGAAGATGGAGCCCCTCAACAACTTGCAGGTACATTTTCAAAAATCTGGGGCTTCATTTATAGAAGTTGGTGTAAGATTCCTTCAAAATTGCATACGTCCAAACCTCAGAATTTATGTGTGTGCAAACATATTAAGATTTATAAAACCGTGTGGTAGAGCCCGACCGATATTGGATTTTGGAGGCTGATACCGATTTTGATATTTGAGTTTTTCAAAAAACGATAACCGATATATAACCGATATATCGTTATGGGAGAAAATAATTTCTCCCATAACAAAGTTCTGATCAAAGTGGGACATTATGTAATGAAAAAGGCCTAACTATCTGGTTTCCTAAAGAAAGGTTCTTATACAGTAATTTATTTTTATGAAATAAGGAGTATCAGATCTTTGTTCTGTGATAACCACATTGCCGTAATCTACATTGTGAGCAGTTTATGCTTTGACTCTTTCGTTTTATGCAAGCAAAACATATTTGAAATATGATCTGTTACTTTACTTTTAACCTTTGTAAACCATGCACTTCCTTACTTGGTGTAAATACCTTTGCTGAAATGCAAGAAATTGAAGGCAAACTATGGAGTAGTGGGTGTTTGGGAATTAATGTTAGCTCAGAACTCTCGTTAAATCTCTTCGATAAATCGGTCGGGCTCTACCGTCTGGCACACTCCAATAATCTGAGTTATAAATACCAACCTGTATTGAATTGTGAATGTGTGAGTGTATATTCTTATTATGTAATATTCCTTTCACGGTCATCCCATAGTCTTCCTTAACCCTTAGAACAGGGGTCTCAAACACCCGGCCCGCGTCCGGCCCAATTCCAGCCCGTGATGTATGTCAAAATAATAATGTAATCTGGCCCTTGAGACTTTTTAATTGTGACAAACAACGATACTGATTAAAATAGACGATAGTTCCAAGTACGGTTACAAATCTCATTTGTACTCTGCTCCACTATGTGCTAGACATCCAGAGCTTCATTCAAACCCAAAATCGCTGCGCAAAGTTTTCAGTAAATACTTGTATTACATGCGAGAAACACAAAGACGTGCATTTGTAATGACGCAGAAGCGATGCAGGCCATAGTGTTGCAGAAATTAAGCAGAAATAGGCCTACACCAAATGTTGAAAAACGTTTACGTGTGATGAAGTCTTAGGTAGGCTATGTTATTCACCTATTCTAAATCTGAAGGAGAATATCCTTTTGGAGATTATGATCGATCGTCTATTGAATGGAGGTGCGTCTGCGTGTATACGACGGTGTCCACTAAGCATACCATGCTTATTTCGACCCTCTGCCCAACATAGCTTGGAGGTTGCAGTGGTAATCGTGATGATAGTGTCCGTAATGGACGTGGTACAGACAGCAGGGCTAGTAGAAATAGGGCTCTAAACTACAAAGTCACCCGCAATATGATGCGAACTTCTGGGTACTCAGATTACCTGCGATAGGAACTGATTTAACCAGAATACTTTATTGTAGGCCTTGTGGTTTAGAAACCAGGTGTTGGTATACATCTTAGGTTTTTCCTGTTAATTTGTTATGTGGGTAATATGAAAAAAGTAAAGTAAACCTGCTCAAATATGTTCATCCAGTATTTATTGAAAGGTGCATAATTTGAGGTGCTTGCCATCCAGTGGCAAATTAGATGGGTAAATTTACCCCATTCATAAACTTTTGTTTTACTCAAAGATTTTTACATTTACAGTAGGACTTACTCTCTGACCACTTTCAAGCCATGGCCTTTTGAAATTTTGATATAAAAATCCAATGGTGTTGCTTTCTTAACCCTGACGCCTATAGTTTGCCAGGTTTAAAAAAGTTATAAGAGGAAAATATTTTTATTTGGTGTGAAACACACACATACCTGTTTTTATGCTTTTCATTTGTTTTATAATTTGTATTAATATTTATTTTATCATTATTTTATTTATAAGCTAAGGTTGCTAGCACAGTTGTCTAAAACTAGATAAAAACACTTGCACTTTCTGTTTGCAGTTTTGTGTGATATTTGAAAAAAAGAACATTGCATTTTCAGAAATAGCCGGCCCTCCAATCAGATGACGTTGGCAGAATTGGCCCCAAGCTCATTTGAGTTTGAGACCCCTGCCTTAGAACTCCAGCCGCACGGCCCTGTGCCACTGACACACCCTTGGGAAATGACTAACTTTAACAGACTTACACTCGTTGTTTGGAGGTGCCCTTTGAAAGGGGAGGGTTCAGGGATCACGCTAAGCTAAGTGGTTTTCGGATCCATGAAGTACAACCAATGTTATTGATATACAAAAAAAAAACAAGTACATTTTTACCGCGACCGGAATGTGTCAAAGACGTTGCGAAAATATAATAGTGGGGGGAAAACTCACATAACATCGCTTTATCATTATTTTTTGATAATTCTTGAATTTCCCCTTGGGGATCAATAAAGTATCTATCTATCTATCTGATCATCAAACCAATCAGGAAGTATACTGAAATGACCATAGGATGTTTGTAAGGAAGTCATTTCCTGTGCAGGGATGGGTACATTAAAGGAGAAATCTGGCCGATTTTTACATGGATCTTGATCGCTAGACGTCGCCGAGTACTGTCGATAGGAAAAATTACGACCAAAATCGGTGCTACCAAAGTAGTAGTTGCAGCTAATGGCCAGTCACGAGAGAAGCAGAAAGAAACCGACATAACAGGATAACATCTTCACAAAAGAAATTAATATCAATTAATAATGTATTGAAAAGAGGTAACAATGAACCAGACATGATAGAAAAGGACTGTGGATGTCCATTTTCTGGTCTCTAGTCTATCAACACCAGTGATTTTTCATAGATCAAGATTAGGCTTTAAAACGGATCTTAAACATTTATGTTGTTAGGTCTGTTTTTGGCTGCATACAGTACATGAAGGCCAACGTTCCTGGTTTGAGGTAGTACTCAAGAAATTTCATCTAGGTTGCCAGGTCTAAAAATGTCTTTTGTATCATCAAGTTATTCAAATAAGCTAAACATATCCTTATCTCAAAACAGCTGGTAGGCCTGCTGTTATAGGCCTGTCATTTTAATCTGTAAAATTCAAATTTGCATGCACTTTAAAAAACAAATCTGTCAAATACAACCATGCTTATCTTTAAAACAGCATTTTTGGTAGATTCTATGTGGTGGAAAAGGGGCGTACCCTGGAAATGCGGCACCCTTTAAATTATGAAACCGCACCTCCTGAACTATCATTTTCTGCTAATTTGCATTTCTACCCCACTTCACAGTTGTCCTGAGGCTCTATTGGACTATACGCTAACCCTTGTGGTAATTAGTCAAGTCAAGTCAGATTTATTTTTAAATCGCATTTAACATGCACATAGTGCAATCCAAAGCGCTCCACAAACAAGACACATAACAACAAGACACAAGATGCCAGATGGAGCGGCGTAGTCGCCAGCGTACCCATGACATCAAGACAAGACAAATACATTTAAAAAATAACAAATACAAAAAATACCGGACGGAGCGGCGTAGTCGCCAGCGTACCCGTGACACCAAGACATACAAGACAGACAACAAAACAAATAAACAAATAAAAAAAGAAAATATATTATAAAAGGGGAAAAAGTGATGTTAAAATTAGTCCAATTTCCAAACCAGCTGAAAATGTCCAAAGGCAATGATGATCCGTGAAAACTGTACACAGAGCTGTGTCTTCACAACCGATGCAATGCCAACAAAGTTCTTTAGCAACTGACCAACCCGGTGATTAATTAGTGTGATATATCAATCAATATAACTGTAAAACTACCAGCGGACAGGTTGTTTAGAGCACTGGTTCTCAATATGGTTTCATCTATGCTTTGTTGAAAGGATGCTTGGAAATCGGCACCTTTTCTGAATAGAACTATTAATTTGTAGTGTTTCTATAAATAAGCATTGCGCTCATTTCACAGAAATGATCACTTGTCATCTCACTTAAGCGTATGACAAAGATGCATAGTGCACCAAAGCTTGGGATTGTTTTTTGTGTGCAGTGACATGCAGATAACTGTTGTAATATACACTTTGCATTACTATGAAAAGGTTTTTTGTTAACTTGAAATGAGTTTAAAGGTTTTGAAATGCTGTTTGAAATTGCACATGTCTCATGGCGCTTTACAGAGTGTTAAAATGAATGTGCTTCTCCTCACTATATGACAGGTGGCTGTGAAGAACAACATTGATGTCTTTTACTTCAGCTGCCAGTACCCTATCAGCATCCTTTTTGTGGAGGAAGGGAAAATGGGTGAGCGAACATTTGTTTGTAGCCTCACATGCTCTGATGGAACTTTTTCAAGTCTTCTTGAAAGATATTTTCTGAAAAGAACATGATGCGCTCATTGGGATACCCTGAGGAAAATGCTTTAAGAGATCGAATATGTCCTAATTACATTTCTTATGCATGTATTGGCAGAAATGAATCCATGGAAATTAAACCATGGCTTCATCAATGCAGAGGTGTTCATTGGTGCAGTACTTTTTCTAAAAACCTGACTACCGTAAATTATTGCTAAGGCTTGGTCATAGGACCAAAGGCTTCTCTTATGGCCTATGAGTTGCTGGGGTTGTGGATCGCAATCAGCTCTCTTCCTTTTCAATGTGTATCTTCTATTTATAACAGAGCGTCAGGTGTTTCTTGCAACCTGGAAGGACATTCCCAATGACAATGAAACTCAGTACCAGATAAAAGACTGTCACCTCAACTCAGGTTAGTAATTACAAGGAAATAATGTGATATTTTTACATGTACATGCAAAGCAATGCACTAAATTTATTACAGTACATGTAAATGCACTGTACTGTTATTCTTAGGCTTCTTGTTGTGTAAGTCAAAGTGTAAAGGGCACCTGTGCAATGTATTTATTTTTTTCATTTTTAATGGCTGCTGTGCTAAATCAGATGCTGCAACCACTCGACTACAGAGCAGTAACATTTTCACCATCGCCAAACGGACAGTGGAGGGGCAGGACATGCTGTACCAGTCCATCAAGCTTACCAATGGTATCTGGGTGCTTGTTGAACTCAGAGTGCAGACTGGTAGTCCCAATTATATGGTAAGTGTAAAGGGATTAAGGGCCAAACCTGCTGTGTCCATTTTGTTTTGACTATAAATTTAACATCTCCATATTGTGTTTTATATATTTGTTTGTTTAGAATTCTTCACAGACTCTTCTCCACAGCGACACAGCAACAATAAACATAGTTTAAAGTAAAGTCTTTTTTTTTTTTATGTAATGATAGACTAATATTAATGACAATAATAATTATAATAATGATAGCAAGTCATCATAATATAAATAACCATAAACATACAAACTATGACCTAAACATTTATGTTCGAAGACATTTCACATTAACAAAGGGAAGAGGAAAGCGGTTTATAAATCGTTGCAGGACTAGGGAATGGTGAAAACATGTGAAGTGTGTGTTATTATCTTTGCGTGGCAAATGGCAACACCAAGCAGCGGTCATCATGTACCGCTTTGAGGTGCAGCTCTCTTTTTTTTTTCTTTTTTTTACTTTAGTTGTAATTGAACCCACATTTGCTGATGCCCCAAATGCTCAACTCGGTGTAGGAGTTTTCAGCTATCCCAACCTAATTGCCAAAAGGGTTTTCTAATGATCAGTTACCCTTTTAAAAGGAAAAACTTTGACTAGCACGTAGGAACATAGGAATGATCCTTGCCTAAGGGCCTGTGTCCTTATAAAGATGTTTCATGAAAACCAGCTATTTCTAACTGCAATAGTCCTTCACAATGTTAAAGGTGCTATATGTAACACATGTGTTGTAATAAATCATAAAATGAAAATAATATGCCATCAGAGATTAAAGAAACATGTTTTTTTCCCCAAATACTGGCTTCAATGACAGGATATTCACAAACCAAACTTTGGTGCAAATACTGTTTTGAGGTTGTGTTTTGGCCTGCTGCGCCACCCTCCGCCAATTTACCAGTCACAAAGCTAGTAGCATTGTGACCTTTGGATTGCCAGATTAGCCTAATTAATGCTCTCAAATGTTTTGATTTTTGACTGCAATGTCCGTTTTAAATGCTAGTAGTCGTTCTTACATATAGCACCTTTAACAGTGTATGTTTTTATTATTAATTATATATTTTTATGGACAATACTTTCCTTCAAAAAAAAGTTACTCCAAACCTGTGAACGGTAGTGTATTACATTTATGATTAGAGTACCACTCTTATACATTTTGTATGCATTTATTTATTATTCTATTTCAACTCCTCCACCTGCTCAGCATATGGTAAAATTGTACCATGAGCTAATATCATAGGCTACATAGTATAGCCACTTGTATGAGAGCTGCATATTTACTAGAAAATCAATGTGTATGAGAAATGCCTGAAAGTACTTCTGAACTCGGGGGTAAAAGAGGCAGGAAGGAATTTCTGTATACAACCAAAACACTAGCAAGCAAATGCTAAAGTAAATATCAACAGTTTATCCCCTTCTGCACATACAGTAACATCACCATGATTATGAAGGTTATAGAACCAGCAACCTACAAAAACATACCTTTTCTTTTTTTCTCTTTATTTCTTCCCTAGCTCTCAGTGAAATGCAGAGCACCTGAAGTCGCACAGCTTGTGTACCAGTGTTATGAAATGGTGCTGAAGAACTGAACCAGCTGTAAGATTGATCAGAGATGACCTCACCATTCAGCATGCAAAGAAAAATGACTTGGCCCATCCCTGCATAAATATTTTCTCTATGTTGCAGTGTACTCTGGCTTTTCAAACACATTTTAATCTCTTGATCACTTTGTGTTCTTTAAAACAAATCAGGTTGTTCTTATGATTTTAGACTTTTTTTTCTGACCATGATATGCTAGTTTGAAACTCCTTTGTATTGTTTTTCACAACCATCAAAATCAGTGTTTTCATTTTTCCCTGTTTCCCCATTTAGATTTGACTTCATGGTTTGGGACACCTTTTAGCTAGTCAGTTGATACATATAAGATCCCACATATTCCTCTTACAGAGCAACACTTTGACAATTTGGTATTTCTGTTGTGCTCAAGTTTAACTCAAGTAAGTTGTTAATGTGCATGTTTTGTCAGCCTTAGCATTAGGGCCCCATTTCCATGTGAGCCTTTAGCTCTAATTCAGTAGTAGGGAAAATCTTTAGATTTTACTTTTAAAGGGACTGGTTTCCTTTTGGCCTTGTGAGAAACACTAATAATAACTATTAAATATTGTTTTTCGTATAGCATTTCCTTGTTGACCATTTTGCAACTTCCCACATGTAACTGAAGTGGTTGTGTGCACTTACTTGTTTGTAAAGTGTGTGCTATCATCAGTTTCTCACTTTTGGATATTTGGATACCAGATCCCCCACCTCTTCTCACCTTTGAATCATTCCAATTTGTATCCCTTAGTTTATGTTCATATCAGATATGATGTGACTACAGTATATTGGTATTCCTAGGACAGGCCCTTCCATTCCTGTTCTTGTGAAGACAACACTACCTTTTTCACAGACTGTGTTAGGCTAAAAAGAACCAATAGGCAACAAAACATCAATGGAATACAACCCTTGACCTATCAGTCATATTACAGATTCAGCCAGTGAAATGAAAAGCAAAATACACACCAAAATGAGTTTTCATATTTCCTTTATTTCCTTAAATTCAAAGTAGATGAGAGAATATGAAACTTTGAATTTTAATATAGGAATCAAAAGTACAATGTTGCTGTATGGAAATCCTCAATAGATAATGTGGTCTGAAATGTCCATTATTTTCATGTTCATGATCTGTTGTGTGTAATAAAATATGAAATTAAGTTTATTAGTTGTTTTCAGATTTAAAACAAACACACAGCTTTTCTAAATGCTTTGCCATGCACACACATACTCACACATTCACACACATGCATGTATGTATACATACATACCTACAGTACGTACATAGCATGATCATTTTTTTTCACCTTAGCCCATATTAATGCATACAACCATGTTGTCTTTGTCTCAGAAATGAATCAGATCTTATTCAGAGATTACACAATTATGACTAATTTCCATGCACTATAATAAGAAGACTTCGGATAACAGAACATTGCATTTTCATGCACTGTAATTATGTTTCCCATCATGTCATTTGTAATGTTTTGCATGAATGTGCGCGTTTGTGGATGAGAGAAGCAGGGTGCATTGGGCATCCACCCATATCACTGTTGATAATGTGCTCTTAAAATAACATTAATAACTCACCATGGATTTCTGACCAGGTTTCTCTTGGTCAGTGGCGTAGTGTAGTGTTTTAGGTAGTGTATACCAGTGTTTCTCAAAGTGTGGTCCGGGGACCACTGGTGGTCCGCAAGCAGACATGGTAAAATATAATATAGATGAGTTGTTTGCAATATTGAACAAATTTGTATGTAAATTCAAACAGTTCTGCAACACTGCAAGCTACGCTAGTTTAAATAATATCCTATGATCCAACAATAAGCAAGGTTGTTCAGTGAGGTCTATTGTGTAATATACTGTTGAGGTGGGTCTACTGTTGTTTTTTTATTTCTTTCAATTAAGTGGTCTGTGAGGTTATTTTTTACTGGTTAAGTGGTCCTTGGTCTGAAAATGTTTGAGAAACACTGGTGTAGGCTATACGACAGCGATAACAATTTTTAGACAATGCGCCAGACCCCTCCTTAGGTAGTTAATTGCCACACCCCTTGGCGCGTTGCTGAAAAAAAGAGACGTGCAAGATAAGAAAAAACAATAATCGGCTTTCCGCCAGTGAAAATAGGGCCCTATTTCCTAGGTGTTGAAATTTGGATTTTCCAGTGGACAATCGGACAAATTGTTTTAGTAGGCCTATGCCCTAGAGAACAACTGTGCCAAATTTGGTGTTTGCATCACTATGTGCACGATTCCACTGAATAACTCTGAATTCCACTGAATTAACTGCTCTTAGCCACCCTACTAATGTAAATTTCGGGGTGCAGTCCTGGAATATTTAGTCACAGGCAGCCGTGGCCTACTACTGGTTAGCGCTTCAGACTTGTAACCGGAGGGTTGCCGGTTCAAACCCCGACCAGTAGGCACGACTAGTGCCAATCACTAGTGCCCTTGAGCAAGGCACCTTACCCCTCACTGCTCCCCGAGAGCCGCTGTTGTTGCAGGCAGCTCATTGCGCCGGGATTAGTGTGTGCTTCACCTCACTGTGTGCTGAGTGTGTTTCACTAATTCACGGATTGGGATAAATGCAGAGACCAAATTTCCCTCATGGGATCAAAAGAGTATATACACTTTTACTTATACGGTGGGGCTTCATTGTGATTTGCTCGTTTAGCAGCTGTAGTTTCAAGTTGTCAGATTTGCATTGAAGGAGATGATTATGGGATGTTGAGGTTCCCTGTATGTGTCCATTTTACATACCAAACTAGCCAACCAATATTCAACTAGGCCTATGCCAAGGTCAACAAAGTTTTCAATTCTATGAAATGCTTCATTTTAAGGATACAAGGATACAAGGAAGTGTATTGTCACATGCATATAGTTACTGGAAGTAAGAAATGCAGTGAAATTATGTCTGGTGTCAGCCTATTTGTGCATTTATGGGGGGGGGGGGGGGGTAAAAAGTGCAGTAGAAGAGGGGTTTAGTAGATTAAGTGGCAAGGGCTGCATAAGAAAGGTGGGGGAGGATTGGGATTGGGGGGGCACCAACAAGGAGCACCCAAGAGCGAGCAACAGGGGCAAGGAAAAACTCCCTTACCAAGGAAGAAACCTTGGGCAGATCGATCCACGGCTCAAGGGGCTAACCCAGCTGCCAGGGGTCTTGGTGTGTGTGTTGGGGGGGATGACAAGGGAGCTGGGATAGTGTGCTGTATATGTCGGAAGAGGGCAGTGTGCAATATGTGTGTTGGAGAAGCTTCCTCATGAGACAATGTGCTGTGTATTGGGGGGGGCAGTGTGCTGTAAGTATGTTGGGGATGTGTGTTGGAGAAGCTTCCTGATGAAATAATGTGCTGTGTAGGTAGGGGGGGGCAGTGTACTGCAAGTATGGTGAAGGGACTTACTATTGCAAGCAGAGTACTGTATGTATGATGTATGTGAGTGATGACAGTGAAGATGTGTGTGTGGGCGGGAGGGGAGTGGAGCAGTGACTGTGTGTGTAGTGTGTGTGTGGGTAGGTGGGGGCAGTGTGCTGTAAGTATGTAGAGGAGGCTTACTGTAGCAAGCAGTGTGCTGTATGTATGTGAGGTGATGACCGTGATGATGTAAGTGTGTGTGTGTGTGTTGGGGATGGTTGCCCGCTGATCATTAGTGGGGTGTAACTGTGGGGTGTAACTGTAGTTCTGCTGCTTCCTTCTGTAATCCACTACCATTTCCTTGGTTTTATTGATATTCAGTGTCAAGCTGTTAGATTGACACCACTGTGCCACCTCATCAACCTGATCCAAGTAGGCATTGTTGTTACTAATAGGCCCAAGATCACTGTGTCATCTGCAAACTTGATGATGGAAAGTATCATGATTTTGGTAAGTATCATGTATTAAACACGTATTTCACACATATTTCAAGTGCAAAGTAGATCACAGTGCAAAATATGTATTGATGTGTATAGAATGTGTATTAGAAATCGATGTGGATATGCCATGAAATACCCCATGGAGTGCACATAAAACGCGTGAATTTCACATACGCGTGTTTTTGAACTACCCGGCATTCCATAGCCAATGCCTCGCTCTCTGCCTCGGTTTCGCAAAAGATGCGAATACGCATGCGGTACAGTAACGCAATGAGAACGCTTGTTATTTAGAAACTGATAGAATAACGTTAGAGGAAGCATTTTCATACAACCCTGCATACAACTGCACAGCTATCGTAATTTTCGTACACCCAGCAACCAGTTCTGTTGAACTCGTTACAGGCTTATAACACTGACATCACACAATATGTCAGTAAATCTGAGTAAAAACGGCCCTGCCCTTACAGCAGCATATAAAGAAGTGGTGGATGAGAAATCTAAAACAAACTGGTAAGTCCGATTCCTTTTCCGACAGCTAGATCGTTAACTAGGTAGGGTTTCTACAATTAACGTAAGGCTAGTTCTACATTCTATGTTTGATTAACGACACAAATTACAAAAGCCTAGGTCCAGTTAACGTATCCTGGTTCGTGCAGTTTCAGATCGCTATCGCTAGGTAAGTTGGATAGACTTTAACGTTGGCAAAACCAATTTGGGTCTTAGTTTAAACCGTTCGTTATTAAACGGTTACTGCAAGGTATTTCAGTGTGATTATTAACTAAATGAGTTTAGTTTGTTTGACAGGCTGCACACTTCCTGTTTGTTATTGTAGTTATAACGGTTTCGCTGACATTCTCTGGTACTGATACATCCAAAGACAGCATCTTCCGGTTGTAATCTAGCTAGTTGCAATAAATGTATTACTTCCTCATTGGTTAGCCTAACGTTACAGTTGTTAGGGGTCACGTTAGCATGTTGGTCATAATTTTGTGCTTGAACCTCGCCATTAACACTGTCTTGGAGATGGTATAACGTTTGGAACCTTTTATTTCTCCACTTTTTGCATATGAGACCATTTATACATGTTGGCATCTTATATCTTATTTGTAAATCTTCAAATAAAGGGGCACATTAGCACTTTTGATATTACCAGGCCTACATTCATAAAATACTGATGCATCTCAGAAAATTTGAATATCATGTAAAAGTCCATTGTCCTGCATAGACTGAGATATTTAAAGGGCTCTGGAAACTATTGCTGGTGTTTTGACTTAAGAGCTCATCTTAGGTTGACCATTCTGTGTCATAAATTCTTTATTCTAATAATTTGAGGTTTCTGGATTTTTGATTTCCATAAGATGCAAACCGTAATCATCAAGATTAGAGTAATCTAGTTTAAAACAAAATGAAGGCTTGAAATATTTCACTTTATGTGTAATGAATATAGCTTATGAAAGTTTCACCTTTTGAAATTAACTATGAAAAAAATGAACTTTTCCATGATATTCTATTTTTTTTTAGATGGACCTGTATGTAGACCTTGCTTAAAAACCTGCATCTATTACAGACAAGTAATAACCATAGATAGCCTAACCATAATGTCATTATTGCATAGGGGACTGCTTTCCCATACATGCATTATGTTTTAGTCCCAAAGTTAAGGAGAACGTCAAAGAATTTCATTGTGAAAGAGTATGAAGCACTAGGCTTAATCCGTATATGGACACTGGGCCACTGAGCCAGGCTAGTGTCTAGCTGTGCAAATAGGCCTAGAGCCCAGAGGGGTCATTCCGTGTCAAATCACCCAGTGGCTGGCAGGTGACCCTCTCCTAAAAAATCTGAAAAAAATCACAGGTGTTTGAAGACCAAACCTATGCATAAATCTTAAATAGTATATCTGTATCACTAATGGTTCCAAAACTACAGCCCTTTCAAGTTTCAAGACATTTTAAGCATCGTGGTAAACAATCCTTTTTGTTCAACTTACAACATTATTGGCTCTTTTGGTATTTCACACACATTAGTGAAACTATGTGAATAGAAGTACATTTTCCTGTTGAATTAAAAAATCCAATCAAATCAGGTGTATCTTGTGTAATTCCCCCTCTGCAAAGCTCTGAAAATGGCTATAAATTCATAATGTAAAAAACATTTTACACCTTTGAGGGCTTCTCATTCAAAAAGTATGTGATACAAATTCATCAGATTTTTTCCCCACTCATGTATGGATTATAAGGTCATGTCCATGCATTAACTTTGGTTGTTAACATTATCATATTGTCAGAGCATTTTTATTAAATTGGGCTTGATTTTCAAAAAGCCTGTTTTCATCTTCTCATTTCACCACGTGGACAGTTAACAGGATTTTTTTAAATTTTACCATATATCATTCTGTATGTGAGGATCATCTGCCCAAAATTTGGGCTTGTTGCTGAGTTTCTTCATTGAGATAAGATTTTTTACAAATATTGTGTATAAATCCACTGAATTTGTACTTTATCTGCAGTACCACTTTGCACCACACGTGGTGCTCTTTTAATACAATGGAAGTCAATGGAAGAGTAAGAGAGTCACTTGTTTGCTGCATATATCCAATCTAAACACACAGTTTATGGTTCATAGTTGAACTTCTCCAAATAATTATTGCAACATTAACAACATACTACTCATACATAAATCTTATCTAGAGAAAATAAACTGATCAAGTAAATTATACACACATAAGACTGACTGGTCATCATACATGCAGCAAGAGGATTTAGCATAATTACCATCTTTGTAATGAGTTTTCTACACCAGCTTCAACCTATCAGTGCCTATGTGAGCACTTTAATAATTACTAGCCAGCTGGTTAGGCAAAGTCTATATCCATCGTCATATGCATGGGATGCAGTCCTCTGTGATACACAGACAAAGAGCATCAAGATGGAGATCAGTGCTTTGTCTCCATGTGATCTAGGAAAGAAGTTGGAGAATGAATGTAATAAAGGAACATATTCAAGTAAAAAAGGGGTTTCTAAAATTCAGTGCATTGTCAGATGCAGAAAAATCAATACTAAAGAGTTATCATCTTTTTACGAATGCCTCTTGGATCCACGAGTCCTCAAACCTTGTTATGAATACTTGTGATGGAAACACACATGGTCATCTTCATCAAGTGAAATACCTTGATGAACTGAATTTTAGAAAACCATTGTTTCTTGAATATGTTCCTTTATGACATTAATTTTCCAACTCCCAGATCACATGGAGACAAAGCACTGATCTCCATCTTAATGCTCTTTGTCTGTGTATCACAGAGGACTGCATCCCATGCATATGACGATGGATATAGACTTTGCCTAACCAGCTGGCTAGTAATTATTAAAGTACTCACATAGGCACTGATAGGTTGAAGCTGGTGTAGAAAACCCGTTACAAAGATGGTAATTATGCTAAATCCTCTTGCTGCATGTATGATGACCAGTCAGTCTTATGAGTGTATAATTTACTTGATCAGTTTATTTTCTCTAAATAAAATGTATGTATGAGTAGTATGTTGTTCATGTTGCAATAATTATTTGGAGCAATTTAACTATGAACCATAAACTGTGTGTTTAGATTGGATATGTGCAGCAAACAAGTGACTCTCTTACTCTTCCATTGACTTCCATTGTATTAAAAGAGCACCACGTGTGGTGCAAAGTGGTACTGCAGATAAAGTACAAATTCAGTGGATTTATAGACAATATTTGTAAAAAATCTTATCTCAATGAAGAAACTCAGCAACAAGCCCACATTTTGGGCAGATGATCCTCACATTCAGAATGATATATGGGAAAATTAAAAAAAATCATGTTAACTGTCCACGTGGTGAAATGAGAAGATGAAAACAGGCTTTTTGAAAATCAAGCCCAATTTTAAAGAAATGCTCTGAAAATATGATAATGATAACAACCAAAGTTAATGCATGGACATGACCTTATAATACATACATGAGTAGGAAAAAAATCTGATGAATTTGTGTCACATACTTATTGAATGAGAAGCCCTCAAAGATGATGATGTCTTTTCACATTATGAATTTATAGCCATTTTCAGAGCTTTGCAGAGGGGAAAGTACACAAGATACGTCTGATCCGATTGGATTTTTTAATTCAACAGGAAAATGTACTTCTATTCACATAGTTTCACTAATGTGTGTGAAATAGCAAAAGAGCCAATAAGGTTGGAAGTTGAACAAAAAGGATTGTTCACCACAATGCTTAAAATGACTTGAAGTTTCAAAGGGCTGTAGTTTTGCAACGATTAGTTATACAGATATACTATTTTAGATGTATGCATGTATTTGGTCTACAAACACCTGTGATTTTTTTCAGATTTCAGAGAGGGTCACCTGCCAAATTGTGCTGAAATTGGGTGATTTCACACGGAATGACCCAGAGATGAGAGGCGGTGCCACACTTTTGGTTTCTCCAAAGCTAGGGGCAGAACATAGATGGGTAGGCTATGTGACACGAACCTTTGAGTCAGCATCTTGCATCTTAACTCTTGTTAGCCCCCGCCCCCCGTCCCCCTCCGTGCTGCAAAAGCCAACATGTGCTTTTTTTAAACAATATTATTTTTGCATAATTTATCCAAACAAAGTCAAACTTGGCACTGCACTCAATGTCCTTGACAAGACAACTGTCAAGTTTGATTACGGTTCAAGAGAGATGTGGTCACACTACACACAAACACACACAGACATTCCTGTCGTTAATAGGTAGGCTAGATAGATATAGCCCGCAGGTCTCTCGGGTATGCGGGCAAAGCTCACGTCTGTACCTCAGTCACAGCTCGAATAAAGGTGACAGAGCATTTGCAGTTGCTGCACCACGTCTGTGGAGCCAGTTACCCCTTGACACAAAACATGCTCCCTTCATCGCTGCTTTTAAGTTAAGTCTTTACCACCTTTATTATTTGGGCTTTCTAACCCCCTAACCCCCTGTTCTTTGGTTGTTGTTAATGTGTCTGTTTGCTGGTGTACAGTAGGTCTCATTCTGTATTTGGGGTGGTTGACGTGGCATGGTCTTTTTTTTCGTTGAGTGTCAAACATAACTAAATAATAGCAAAATCTGTAAAGAAAAGAAATGTGGTCATTTTTTTCAGAAAATGCTGTTTTATATGAACGTATAGAGCATGCCATTCATATTCCTGTTTTTCACAAATTTCAACCAAACCAGACAAAGCTCATATGGCGTAACTGTCCTAAGCACATTTCACAGTTTGTTTTTGAATAAAAACAATGAAAAATATAGCCGCAAGCGGCAATGGCGGGCCGCAACCCGTGACATTTCGGAATCCAACAAAGCCCCGACGTGGTCCGTTTTTGAAATGTACATATTTGATGCGTGTGCTATTTTTTTTTTTTTTTTCTGGCACACAAAATTTCTGATCAATCCATCAAAGCCTTGAACATTTTTGGCACATTTCCTGCTTGGCCAGATGGTGGCACTATGCTAGGCATGTGAATTACACATGTGAATATCGTCACAATAATGATATCTAATATTTTGTAAAGTTTCAGATCAATCAATAAAGGCATTGGCAATTTCTGGCACATGTTCCTGCTTGGCCAGGTGGTAGCGCTATACCAGGCAGGCCCATTGGGTGTCTGGATATCATCATAATCATAATATCTATTAACCCTTAGAACCCTAAGCTGTTTTTAGGGCATTTTCACTACCTTTATTCATAAGGATTTATTCTGGTCATTGTGAGTGCCACACACACATATTATATATTGTTTTTTTCAGCAGAGTCTAGGCTATCCAGATCTGCCATGTATTAGTACTAGCATTGATTTTATTTTCATTTTTAAAGAATTAAAATATAAAAAGCGTATTATAAAAATTCTTATGTAAAAATTACTCGAGGCAAAAACCCTGTCTCGAAGCCTCGTTAAATTCTTATGACGCGCAGGGATTTTATTGTTCCACACGGACCGTTGTTCGGGAAGCACACCACTAGCGCATGAATCGTGATACATTCTGAATCATAGATTATGTCTATGTTCTGAATTAGTTGGCGCGATGGCGGAGTCAAGATGTCCATAAACGGCAGAGAATGTCTAAAGTTTTCAAGTAAAGTTTTGGGATCATTACATACTCAAAAAAGGAAAAGAACAAGCATCTGAACCGAAAACATGCACTCCATGCTGTTTCACCAAGCGTCAATAAAGTAGGCCATCTATCAATCTATCTAGCCCAGGGATTCCCAAACTGTGGTACGCGAGCTGCTTCTAGGGGGTACGCGAGATGAAAAGGGCTAAGGCGGACAGGTGTAAAATCAAAATGTTAAATCTTTTGTAATTAATTCATGAATAAATACATAATTTCGAATCAGGTCATAATGATATGGAAACATGAAATTAAAGGATATAATTTATAAACTCTGTATGTGTTCATCAAAAAAAGGGCAGCTTATTAAACATGACGCCTGGAATAGCTAATAGAATGCGTTACTTTTGAATGCGTTGGATGGTCCATGGTCCGTGGGGGGAAAGTTTCGCGGATAACAGGTTTTTGAAAACAACAAAAACAGAAAGGAGGGAAGGAGCAAAGCTAGGAGTTATTTCAGATGGGCAAAAAAAGGTAACATTAAGCTAGGCTTTACATTTAACAAACTGAAGGTAGCCTAAGTTTAGCCTTTCTAGGCTATAGCCTAATGTTGTCCAAACGAATACATCCTTGTCAGGCGTTGTTGTAGGCCTATTATAAGATATTGTATGTGGATGTAGTTAGGCTACTATGCAGGCTACTTTTCATAACTTTTTAACTGACCAAATGCACCCACCTAAAGCCGGGTAACGGACAACTATTGTCAACGCGTGGTGGGGGGGGTTTTGCCTCGAGTAATTTTTGTAATCGAGTTATTCGAGTAACTTGATGAATCGTTTCAGCCCTAATGCTATTTGATTTAATTTCATGATTTTTAAAAAATGTCATACTTGATTGTACAGACAAGTGCGTGGTCTCGTTGGAAAGCCCCACTTCTTCTCTGTCATGCTATAAAGGTATAAAGGATGAACAGCCGCGGAGCAATGTAACAGAGAAGAAAGGGTGTGTTTTTTGACGCACTTTGCGTCAATCGGGTTCTAAGGGTTAACCTGAGAAGTTTCAGACCATTCATTCAAAGCATAGAACATTTCTGGCACATTTCCTGCTTGGCCAGATGGTGGCGCTATGCTAGGCATGTGAATTACACATGTGAATATCATCACAATAATATCCAATATTTTATATAGTTTCAGATTAATCAGTTAAGGCAGGGGTGGGCAACTAATTTCCCCAAGGGGCCACATGACAAACTGGGACTGTTGAGGAGGGCCGGACCCAAAATACCGAACTCAAGTCTGAACTCAATTCTATTCTGTTCTTGTATAACATTAAGTAAATCATATGGTTTTGTTTACTAGTCGTAAGAACAGATGAAAATGTGAGGGAGACAAAGGAAAAACAGCAATATTTAATCTATGTCCAGTATTTAATCCTCATTCTCGAAAATGATTTTTTGACATTGACATTTTTTTCAGTTTTCAAAGACTGATATAAAAAAGTACTACAATATCTATATAATTAGGCTAGGTTATGAAAATGTGGAGGAGTCAGTACAACCGATAGGCCTGTGCCACCATTTCATCAACACTCAGCAATATTTCATCATTAAATCATTACCATCATTAAATTAATTAGACTACAGAATTAGACTACGAAAATGTGGAGCAGACAATAGTAGGCTGTCATTAGTTAATCAACATGCACAAAGAAAACTATTTAAAAAATGTAGGCTATGTTTTTGCTTTAACTTTAAGCACATAACTGTGATTGGTCAACTCGCTCTGTGTGTTGAGCCGGCTGCTTCAAGCAACCTGTGGGTAGTAGCATCATACTAGTTCGCTAACATAAGCTTTGCAAATAAACTCAGACATATTTTGGTTACAATTATGGGGTTATCCGATTGTAAACTGTCTATCTGCCAGTAACGTTTTGAAATGAACACTTCGTATCGCCAACGAGCAGCAGTAGGAGTTCATTCTAACAACCTTTGCGGTGGTGAGCGACGCAGACATAAGAGACACAAAACTTTGAAAGGTTTACGCCGACGTAAAGGCAACTGCATTGTGTCGACGCAGAAGCATAAATTCTATTCACCAGCACATCAGTGAGGGTGTTTACGTCGTATGCATCCACGCACAAATGTATGGGCGTACAAATAGCAGTCGCTTTCAAAATAAAAGCAACGATATTGATTTGCATGCATTATCTCTATGCTAGGCTCTTGACTATTGTTCTTACACGGACCTTATGCGGGCCGGTCAGGGAAAGCCCACGGGCCGGATCTGGCCCGCGGGCCGTATGTTGCCCATGTATGAGTTAAGGCATTGTCCATTTTGTCCATTTCGTTAAAATTGATCATGTCCACAACGCACAAAATCTCAATTACCTCACTTCCTGTGGGCGTGGCTAATGGCATGTTAATATAAAAGTTGTTTGTTTTTGGGAGTTACATACACCCACCAAATTTGGTGCGTGCATCTAAAACTATATGCCAACCACAAGTCACAGTGACATAACGATAAAGATAACACGTGTGCTTGTAAGTCTGCTATTCAATTTTCTAATTGATTTACCTGTCTTAACCTGCCTTTGGTTGTTTGCAGAGCCGGACAGTAACGGAGTACATTTACTTGAGTACAGTACTTGAGTACAGTTTTGAGGGATCTGTACTTTACTCAAGTATCATTTTTGGTGGAGTACTCATGACTTTACTAAAGTACATTTAAGAGGCAAATATTGTACTCTTTACTCCACTACATTTCTATCCATAGCCGTGAGTACCCGTTACTACTACTAAAAAAAAGGAAAAAGCAAAAATCTCGGAAACCCTCAATTTGTTGTTTCCCTCTCAAATGTGATTGGATTGTGCAGGCGCCACTGATTGGGACAGCCTATCAGCAATCACCTTCAGCTTTCCGCCAAAGTCAACTCCATGGTTAGATTTAGATAAGAGATGAAACCATGGACGAAACAATGGATGAAGACGCAGCAGGTCCATCCCGGGAATGTGCCAACCTGTGGCCCCACCTTGCCAGACTATTTCAATTTTTTGAACAAGTTAATGATAGTTTTCACTTCAAATGTTTAAATTAAAGTATTTGTATTTGAAATACGTATATACATGTATTAGAAATACTGCCCATTCCTGGCAACATGGTAAAAAGATATAAATGACTTGATTTTACTTTCAATTCCTTTTACATTCTCCAAGGTATTAACTAAGGGTGTCACGATTTCGATTTTATTTCGAAATCGATCGAAATTACATCTCAATCTCGAACTTCGAACTTAAAAGTAGAATCGACGATGCAGCCACACCCCCAATATCACGTCCAGCATGTATGCCAAGACGCACAAACACACATGCACGTGCAGAACTGCAGCATCAACACTCCTCTAATTTTAGGCTGCAGCCAGTTAAAATATAGGCCTACACATCAACCTACCGAAATCAAAGCCCCTCTTGCTACTTTGAAATCACCGGTGTGGAAGTATTCGTTCATTCACGTCAATTAAACCTAACTTAGCCTACTCAACTTAGCAAGTGAAAAGATGGTCTAATTACAGTCCAAAGTTACTTTAAGGCTTAAAATGTACATTTATAAGTACATATTCCATGAACACTAACCTTGGGTCTCTTCGGAGTGTGCTGAAACAATCAAATTAACATTCTGTGTTGTTTCATTTTACTATGTTCACGTCTCTGTTTTAGCCTAATGTTAGTTCTGTTTACATTACAACCTCGCGGTTGGAACGGTTTCAAAGCGGTTTCAAAATAAAAGCCCCCTGAAAAAGAAAAGGAAAAGGCCAAAAAGAGTAAATAACATATAAGGAATGCATTAATAGTAATATTTTTAAAAATCGAAAATCAAATCGAATCGTGACTTTAAAATCGAAAATTACATCGAATCGAGGATTTGGAGAATCGTGACACCCCTAGTATTAACATTAACATTTTTCATAACTCCATGTAGGATGTTTCTGAAATGTAAGCACTGTGGCAGTAGTAATGCAATATTTAGAAAATGTACTCTTGTACTCTTGATACTCAAGTACTTTTAAAAACAAGTACTTCAGTACTTTTAATTAAGTAGACATCTGACTGTTGTACTTTTACTTGTACTTGAGTAAAATTTAGCAAAGGGTATCTGTACTTTTACTCAAGTAATGAAGCTGTGTACTCTGTCCGCCTCTGGTTGTTTGTGAAATGCATACACATTTTTTTCCAGCGTCTATGTTTTTCACATAGATGTCCGTTTCTTAAGGTTACCGAGTACTGTCAGTACGGAAAAAAGCGCATATGATGTGTACATGGGGGCTCATCAACATGCCCCCAGAGTGTAGCGCTGTAGCTGCCTTGCTGCTTTAGCTGTTGGCTGCAGCAACTCGAGCTAGGTAAAACCGATTGTTTTCAGGGGTTTTTTCCATACCGACAGTACTTGATGACCTCGAAAAATGGAGATGCATTTGAAAAATCGCCGGAATTCCCAGCTTTTGGGGTATAGCATTCTAAATCATAAAAATCTCAATGGAATAGATGGGACTTTTTTTTTTCTTTTAAAAAAACTTTTCAGTCTAATATGTCAACTGCATACTTATTATAATTTGTTTTTCTTTGTACAGTACTTTGGTCAGTGAATGCTGTGTTTTTATTTTTATATACCCATTTTTATTTAACCACCATCCAACCAATTGTATTTATGGACATTTAAATGGGTATATAAAAATATATAATCATGTGTCATAGTATCATATCTTAGTTGTTCAGTTTGGAAACTGCTGGCAACATGTTGGATGTCAGATGTGCTATTAATGCTTATTTCTGAAGTCAGATTATTGGTGTGTAAAATATTTCAGAATTTGTTGTGAGAGAGCATTTATATATGCTTTTTGTTTTTACAGGGCCTTGTTCACCTATGAAGGAAATACCAATGACATTCGGCTTGCAGAAAAGGGAGGTGAGAGAGTCATTTATATTATATTATATATATAAGCATTTTTTTTTTTTTTTAAATGTTGTGCTATGTTAAAGATGTTGATGGTCCCTGAAAAGTTAAAATATAGATTTTGTTAATTAATCCTCTTGGGTTGGCTAGGCTGCTTTCTGTTGAAGTGGCTGTATGGATATTAAATGAATGCTTTTGGGAATTACATGATATTTGCACTTGCCATCAGACTTGATATCAATGTCACGACACTTGAGTTCTTGCAATGCACAGTACAACTGCCAAAAAACATGCCCGCATCGATGAGAGGAATTGAAAATCGGTTTACAATTATCACCCCTAGTTTTGAGCCTGTCTCCACCATTTACCATTATCTGGGCATTTACAGATAATTCACAGATCATACCCCTAATACACTACTGGTAAAATGTTTCCCGCCTTAGATTTTCCAGATCTTCACTTTTTAAGTTTAAATGCAATGAATGATCTTAAATTGTAGTGTCCCCTGCTGGCTAAAGCAAACAATCAGAAGGTTAGATGTTCCATCTCACCATCCCTCCCATCTCAGGCTAATATCCTATGTGCTAGCACTGAGGTTGGCAAATAAAGCTACACAACCTACCAGTGTCATAATGCAACCGAGGGAAAGGACAGCCGAGAAATGAAGAAGCAAAGTCCCGACTGGGGAAGCTGCCTTTTAAAGAAGAAAAACTCCTTACAAATCATTTGCTACTTAACCCTATGAGGCCCGCTCTATTTTCACTACCTTTAGTTTAAGTATTTATCCTGGTCATTGTAAGTGCCATGACACATGCTACTGTATATATTGGGTCTAGGCTACCCAGGCTGCCACCATTTCATGTATTAATGCTTGCATTGATTTGATTTGATTTTTAATATTTTGCTGTCACTTCGTCTGTTTTTATAACGTGATCCCTTTGACCCAGAAGGACGTGCCATATCTATGCGATCACGGGTTCGCGAGTAATTCAAACGAGAGTAATGGGTGCGCAGGTGAACGCAGAGAAGTATAGACTAAATATGATGCAATTAGGTTTAATTTCATGATTTTTTCTTCTTTGAATACTTGATTGTACAGACAAGTGCCTCGTTGGAAAGCCCCACTTCTGCAATGTCACACGATAAAGGTTTCATATCGCTGCGACAAATAGTTCCGGAGCAATTCAACAGAGAAGAATAGGTGTGGTTTTTGACGCACTTTGCGTCAATAGTCCTCTAAGGGTTAAAAACGGTGTTTCCTGAAGCGCATTACAAGCAACACACGCCTCCCACCATAACTACGTTGTTCAAAATAATAATTTCATAATGTCATAGCTCTTTCATTGTAGAGCTATTTGCACCTTCAGGCAGCCTCTCCTTGCCTGCTCTCACTTTCTCTCATAATGGACATGCACCTGCTCAGCATGCCCATAAATCCAAACATTCACAGTCATGCAAATGAGGACTGTTGCTGGCACATTAGAAGACGACGTTGTTTCCTTCAAGTTGACTCTACTACTCCTCTTCATCCCCTATGGGACATAAGGCTTCATGAGCACTCTCCATTGCATTCGGTCCCTGGCAGCATGTTGGGCCTCTCCCCATGACAGGTTCATCTGTTCCAGCGCTTGGGTCACAGTTCTACGCTTTTTGGGCCTCCCAGGTTTTCTTTTGCCTGGTGGTGTCCATCTTAAGGCAACTTTTGGGATGCGGTTCTGCTCCATCCTTAACACATGTCCTAGCCATCTCAGGCGTCTGTGCGTAATCTCTTTGGTGATGCTCCGCCTTTCCGTTTTGTTGTACAGTTCATTGTTGGAAATCTTATTAGGCCAAAAGATCTGGCATATTCGTCGGAGGCATCCATTATGGAACATTTCCATTCTCCTCATGATCGTTAATGTGATCCCATTGAGATTTTTTCTTACGAACCAGGAAGGGTTAAAGGTGCTCTAAGCGATGCTGGGTAATGTCACTTTTGTTGACTTTCAAACCAAACAGAGAGCTAGCTCACTACTTCCTCCCCCTCCCTCCTGTGCTGCTCCCGTGCAATTGAAACTCTCCTAAACGCGCATCTCGTCTGTGATTTGGTGGAACAGTTTGTTATGTTTTTATGGGCTAGGTTTGCCCGGGTTGTTTTTGTTGCTGTTTTTGGAGCCTGGGCTGTCCACAGAGATCACGTTTTTTTACAGTGAGGACACAGGCAGCTAGCGGTTGGTTAGATGATGTTTGCAGTAAGTGACATAAAATGTTTTAGCCTAAAAAACTTGTGGCATCGCTTAGAGCACCTTTAAAATGCTAATGCTAGAAACTATAAGCTACGGGTTCTTTCCCCACTCTATTGCACCTGTTTAAATGAAGTATTTTTTCCAGATGGTGGCTTGGAAGAGCTCATAGAAGAGTTGAACAGTGGTAAAGTGATGTATGGGTTCTGCGGCGTTAAAGACCCTAACTCTGGCCTACCCAAGTATGTTCTGATCAACTGGGTGAGTTACCTGTCCTCTTTCACTTTCTTTTAAGATGTGTTTACACATAGAAGTCTGCATGGTGAGTTAATGGCAGAAAATCAACTAATAATAATGCATCAATCATTAGATAAAGTAGATGGATATAAGGGTGTCACGATTTCGATTTTATTTCGAAATCGATCGAAATTACATCTCAATCTCGAACTTCGAACTTAAAAGTAGAATCGACGATGCAGCCACACCCCCAATATCACGTCCAGCATGTATGCCAAGACGCACAAACACACATGCACGTGCTGAACTGCAGCATCAACACTCCTCTAATTTTAGGCTGCAGCCAGTTAAAATATACATGTAGGCCTACACATCAACCTACCGAAATCAAAGCCCCTCTTGCTACTTTGAAATCACCGGTGTGGAAGTATTCGTTCATTCACGTCAATTAAACCTAACTTAGCCTAATCAACTTAGCAAGTGAAAAGATGGTCTAATTACAGTCCAAAGTTACTTTAAGGCTTAAAATGTACATTTATAAGTACATATTCCATGAACACTAACCTTGGGTCTCTTCGGAGTGTGCTGAAACAATCAAATTAACATTCTGTGTTGTTTCATTTTACTATGTTCACGTCTCTGTTTTAGCCTAATGTTAGTTCTGGTTACATTACAACCTCGCGGTTGGAACGGTTTCAAAGCGGTTTCAAAATAAAAGCCCCCTGAAAAAGAAAAGGAAAAGGCCAAAAAGAGTAAATAACATATAAGGAATGCATTAATAGTAATATTTGTAAAAATCGAAAATCGAATCGAATCGTGACTTTAAAATCGAAAATTACATCGAATCGAGGTTTTGGAGAATCGTGACACCCCTAGATGGATAGTTTTAGTATTTTCCAGCTGATAGAAAGCAATCACCATTTTTTAACTTTTACAAAAAGGTGAGTTTTTTATTTTTGAAAGTACTCCTTTGGCAATAGTGCATGGTGGTCACTTCCCATCATGTATTACATTAAGTGTGATGTGAATGTGTAATTTTCGTTTCAAAATAGGTCACCTACCTTAGTTGTGTGAATTTGTTGAGAAATTATTGTTTAGGGCTTTTAGTTAATGCAGTGTGATTTCATGTTAATTTGAACTAACTAAATAGTCTATGTTTTCACAAATAGGCTTATTACAAATATGCTATCCTACTAGAGAGTATATGTGATTTTGTAGAAGATTTTGTTTGTGCATGAATGCAAGACTAATCCCTGGCTACTTTTTACAGTTATTTGGAAATTAAGGTAAAAAAAATAAGGGCTCATTTCACTGTGTTTTTGCCCCATCTGTGCATGAATCTACTCAGTCCACTGAAAATTCAATGGCACTTAAATTAAATTAAGGGGTTCAGTGTAAATTCCAAGTTATATTATATAGTAAGTGTTTGCAGAAAACATTCAAAATTGTCTGAAAGACAAACTTTACTCAAGTAAAGTACCTGAAAATTACAGTAACAAAGTAATTGTATTTTGTTACTTCACACCTCTGACAGGCGTATTTGTTGTTTTTGTCAACATCATCTGGCTTTGGCTGCTCGCATGTAGGCCTACATAAGATGATTTTTTTTACTGGTACTCAAACAGCAGGTCTGCAAGAGTGAGTTATTTGTAGAATCATAGTGTCTTGGACACAAGAGTTAGTTCACAATTTGTTCTATTGTTTTATTTCTCTTTTAGACAGGTGAAGGGGTGAAGGATGCCAGAAAAGGAATCTGTGCCAATCATGTTAGCTCCATTGCTAATTTTCTCAAGGTAACAGCAAATTCCTATGGTGCCCATTATTTAGTACAGTATACCCATATAATAATAATTTTTGATTTGATGATGTGTTAAATTAGCCTGACGAGCCAGACCCACATCAAGATGTACTGTAGGGTCTGGGGACTCACCATTCACAGTGCTCAGTCCGAGGGGTGGGATAATCGGTTGTCTTTCAAATACCCTCTGTACACAATAGCATCTTCTTTGTTTTCAAGTAGGGAATTCACGCCGAACCGTTGCCATCAATCATTATGTTAAGCCCGCCTACCGCCTCAACATAATGTGATTGGCCTTATCGGAGTTTAATTTTTCCAGCTCTCAAGCCAAAAGAAAGTTGCTAGACTACCCTGGCTGCCGCTAAGGTGCGTCTAGATTTCTAGGCTAGTGTTAAATGAGTATGAGACCAAAGTTAAGTGGATATGGCTTTCATGAGTGGACAAGGCATTCATGATTCATTTATGCTATTGGTCAACAGCGTTTCCTCTACGTTGATTTTGGGATGGCGGCCCACCACGGCAAAATTAATGCTGTCACGGTATCAGAATTAGGCCAGACACACAATGTAGGTGTGGTTGCCTTTTAAATGATCCTGCCGACGTATCCATCCTCCCCTGTTGGCTGCCGCTCACGTTGCAATTTAACAATAAGTAGATTGTGTCAGAGGTTAATATGGCCAGTCCAGTTTCATAGTCCCCATATTGTGATGTAGTCTAGTTTATTGTAAATACATAAACTTTCTTCCGCAGTGTTTCCTCTTCATTTTGTAGCGCTGCTTTAGATTTAGGGCAAGGCGCACAATATTGTCCGGGTGCATGGTAGACTATAAGAGTCATCCGCTGGCTGGTGCTCACTTCATTGCAGTTTAACAATAAACAGTAATGCTAATCAGATGTACCTGTCTAGTAATATTCCATAAATATATAATTTTTATAAACGTTAGTGGTGTGCGGTAGCCGTCTGTCAACATTGCAAAAAGTACGGGTACAATTTTCGGTGGAATGGTGGAAAGTTGTAGCACATGTTGAGGAAAACCCATTATTTTTTGGAGCTGATCCGACTCAAATTTCAAAGTATTTCAAAGTATTTATTGACTGAAAGTGCACGCACATTTACAAAAAATTAAAAAAGTGCTTGGGTATAAGGCTGAATCAACATATGAAAAAATAAAGAGATACCCGCACACTGTTTTGTAAGTGACAAGAGGTCTTGGTCAGGTATCAAGCAGATGAGTGGGTGGAGATATAAATATACAAAATAGTGGGCAATGCCCCATGTCCACCAATCAGTCAGATCTTCGTGTCAATGAATCAGACAATTTTGAGCAAATAGCCTATGGCCTACATTAGCCCACCAAGTATTACATTTGCATCAATTCAATATTTTGAATATATCATTATACAACAGATAGAAAAAATAAACTCAATCCCTCACATCTGTACAAGTGCCACACATATCAAGAACAAAAGAAAAAAGAGGAAAAAAGAGTAGATATTCCAAAGTCTCCAATGTCTTGTAGCTGATGAAAGGAGCAGTGGCGTCATGCCCACTGAAGTTAAGGGGGCACGTGCCCCCTCGGATTTTTCGTCCCTGATCATTTTTTTGATCATAACTTTGTTCCTATTATGCTCCATAATAAGCCAGAGCCTATAACGACTCAAATGTATTCTTCTAGATGTGTAATAAACCGTAGCAAAATAGCTGAAGACCAGTCAACAGCCCTTTTCCTAAAATTAGTGTCTGTGTTCCCGTAACAACTCACACGTGCATTCAGCTCGCAATGTTTTGCTTGTGTTGAACTGTTACAGTTAACTTTAGGCTACAGTTTGAACAGTTGAACTGTTACAGTTACAGTTTAAACAGATACAGTCAATGGTGTTGAAGTGGTAAGTAGTCTAGGTAAGCAATAAAAAGTAGTGGAATTATTTGTAGTTGACCAGGAAATTTTGACTTGATGATCAAATAGTTAGAACTATGGATTTGATCACCGGCCCCCCTCTAACAGGAACCCCCCACCCCCCGAAAAAATTTGCCTGATTGTGCCCCCTCTGAATTTTGCCTTGCATGACGCCCCTGGAAAGGAGAGTGATTGTGCAGTATGGCCAATATCAAACACTGTAGAGAGACAGATAACATAAATTTTAGAAAACAATTATAAAAAGTGTTTTATATCAAATTCCTAATTTAATCCAAACGGTCCCATAGTATTAAGGGCATGTATATAATAAGTTTCACGTTGTAAAAGTAGGCGTTCATGATTGCCATAGAGTTTAGATTCTCTGCCCGAACTTGACCCGACCGACCCGCGTGATTTGCCGTGAATTATTACACAAAATGTTCATTAAATGCACGAAGAAGTATTCCTAGGTTAATGATTGATATGAATCATACAGTATGAAGGCTACAGTAGCCTAGCTAATGTTAACTAGCACTGCTAGCAGCATTAACGTTACCAACCTCCCTGCTTAACTCACCACAACTTTGTAGGTCTTGTCCCTCATGCTGGCCCTTACAAAACCCACAAACTGACTCTCGGACATACAACAGTCAATAATGTGACCCAATTTAAAGTGGCTTTCACCCCTTTGGACACTCACTAAAACATAATATATTTCATACCTGTGTTGCAGCATGTAGGCTAATGTTAGCTGCATTATGTAATGACATACCATAGATATATACACTAGATGTCGCATGACTACTGCTGTTTATTGGAACGAATGCGTCAATCGAGACGCCATCTTGCTTCAGTGATCCACTCCTCTATAATGCATTAGCGTCAATCTGGGCAAAGATCTAGCGAAAATAAAATCACCATAAATCGTCAAAATCTCAAGCAATTATCTAGTTTTTTGGGTTGTTCCAACTGACAGGCATGTATATATGGTTGAGTCTAGAGAAAACTAAGCTTAAGACGATAATAAAGATACATTTTACCCGTCTAGCCCCATAGACTCCCATTCATTCTGCACTAGTTAGCGGCGGCCCCTAGAGGAACAATGAGTAAACTGCAAACAGGTTCGATACAATGAAAGTAAACATAACAGGCTCTTCGTAGACAGGCTCTGGTTGAGGCCACATACCCCTCGTCTCGTTTACTCATGTAAGTTGTAATCTCACCAGCAGTTGCTGTAGATCTGTAGAACATTTACCTCTGCTACTACATAGGCTACGCCAGTCGTTACTTTTATAATCATGGGTCAGTGCCATGGGCAAACGAGATGTAGCTGAATTCAAAAATGACAAAGCCATGAGAAAGGTGATTTTCTTACGTTTCAACAACAAAGAAGCCGATCTGTCATCATTGTGAGAAGTTCCCAAATTTGTCGCTAATCGCTAAAAAGGTTTTCTATCGCTGGGGATGGCCAAACGTCGCTAAATAGGTAACGCTGACAATACAGGAGAACTAGTTTAGCGCTTCAGATCCCTGTACCAAGATGGCGGCGGTGTTGACGCATGCTGAGAAGCAGAAGGCGACATCTAGTGTATATATCTATGATGACATACAATGTCGGAAATGCTAAAGGTTAGCCTGTCGGCTACCTGAAAAGTTTGAGTGTTTAACATTTACAGTGGTCTATTTGATAGTGTATTGGCCCTGACTAAGTTCGTGTGATGTATAAACCCCAATCCTTGTTGATACAAGTACCAATATTCGTCAAGAAAGTTTTTAATCACATTAAGATTTTCGCCATAGGCAGTAAAAGACTCCGCCATCTTTGTCAATATTTTTCGCTGAGAAAGTTTCAAACTATGACCATAACGGCCTTTCCACCAATCAGAGGCATCACTGTGGGATTGTGGGATTGTTCAGGATTGTGGGTAATGAAGTACTTATCCAAGAGATTGCGAATAAAAGGCATTTATCTGAAAACAAGGTTAGTGCCCCATGAACTCTTGACGTCTATATGAGCATATACAATCGCTTAGTACAGCCGTAGCTGGTTTTAAGTCTACCATGTGCAGTTAAGTTTTTATGGCTTATACCGCAATTGTCAATGGAGAAATTGCATTGAATTTTTACTTCTGGCATCGGCTGTGGGCGGGACTGTGCAGCTCTATTGCGATAGGGTTAGTCAAAATAAGGGAAATGTGAATGTTCCCACCCCCATCTGAAAATTCCCACTTAGCCTAGCCTTCACTGGATGCGACCCAGGCCACCCGGTAGTAGGCAGCCAATTTCACAAATGCTTTTAAACTCTTTTAAACTCTTAAACACCTTTACTGAGCTTATATACCGACCCAAATAAAGTTTTAGCCATTATCATTTGACATTGCTAGACCATGTTACCTCATACATGCAGACAGTTGTCTGAATTGATTCTGCTATGGTTATTGTATTTAGCAGACGTTTCGGCTAAATTCCAATTGACTAGTCTACTTTACTACGGACATTCAAACAGAACCGGCAATGACGTTTGTCACACATTCTTTATTATTCCTGCATAACAAATTGCATTTTATCACTGGCAGTCGGATGCTCTCCAGTGGAGAATCCTCCATCGCCGTGTCACCAACTGACTCGTATTCCCTGGATTTCGACCATGTTGTCCGTTGACCTAAGCATGGAATCAGTTCCGGAGTGGGGCGTGGTCAACAACAGCTTATTTATTTAAGGTTTATTTAGAGATGGACAGTGCACATTAATGAACATAAAAATGTAAATGTGCCAGAATTAGCCAAAAAGGCTATTTTGTATCTGTTGTCCATTGGCTGATGTTAACAGGCCAGATGCACCTAAAAGAAAGTCTACACACATTAGATGTAAAAGATAAAATGACACATTACACATAAGACATATTATGAAAATATTACAAACAAATAAAATGTACCTAAGCATGGGGTAGGGAATGGATAAGTATGCCGTCACCAGATAAAACATAGTTTTACAAACAGAAGTTTGTACCCAGGTGTATACGATCTCACTACCTGATACCTTATATTAGGAGGGCGTCTAAAAACCAGCTTAGGTAGCAACTCAAAAATATTTCCCAGTCTCCGGTGACGGGTCAGATTTGACTACATGCCAGTGCTTTTGGATAATTTTCCTAACCTTAGACCCTATTGGTTAGTATTTAGTTACACAGAATGGGTCCTATTGTGTCTAGCTTTAGGATGTAGAGCTTCATTCTGAAAGATGGCACTGAACCGGTCAGCAGCAGCCTCTATAAATCTGTCAGATAGGTCAGTAGCTTGATTTTTATAGCTGGTGTCAGAACTACAGATTCTCCTGACACGATGAAATTGACTAATGGGGAGACTCTTGATGAGATGAGTGGGGTGGAAACTATCCCCACGTAGTATAGTGTTCCTATCAGTAGGTTTCCTGCATGGATCTGTTTGGAGAGTTTTATCTTGTTTGATGATCATGACATCTAGAAAGCTAATTTTCTCTGGACTAAATTCTAAGGTGAAATTAAGGTGTTCACAGGCAGAGTTCAAATACTGATGAAATTGTTTTAGAGCATCGTGGCTGTCCAGATGAAAAAAAATGTCATCTATGTAACGTTGGTACAGAACACTATTTGAAAAATATCTATTTCATTCTGGATTAAGGACAAAGTTATTCTCGAACAAACCTGAAGAACTGCATCAAGTCGAATGACACTATTGTAAACATGGATCAATTCTGGATTGGGGCGTGGCCAGCAATAGCTCATTTGCATTTAAAGCTACAGACCCCAGGAACAGCCTAGGAAGGGACTGAAGCTGGCGACGATTTTGCGCAAACAGCTTCAGTTTTCTATTTTGACTTAAAAAAGTATAATATGGGACCTTTAACTTTTACTAGGCTAACTTAGATGGCTAACTCTCACTCCCAAAAAAGTGACTTGCAGTCTTGCCAATTGGCAACATGATATACTATACCGTTGTAAAACGTAGTGAAATGGTATGTTGTCCCACCTCTATTGTGTGTATGTGAGGGCACATAGACTGTTGTGAGAAAGATCTGTACTAATGAAACTTTGTTTCTGCAGGGGGCCCATGTGACCATAAATGCTCGTGCAGATGAGGATGTCGAACCTGAGATCATTATGCAGAAAGTGGCAAAGGCTTCTGGTGCTAATTACAGCTTCCATAAAGAGTCTAACCGCTTCAAAGATGATGGACCTCAAGGTCCTGTGGTAAGTCTTACTGCAGTGTTTACTTGCACTGCTTGTAAATGGAGTGTGATACTGTACCTCAATAATAATCTCAATCATTTTGATAATAATCAGTAATAGGAGTTTAGGTACTGAAGTTCCATACATTTTAATATTGCTTAATTGTCGATTCCCATGATAATCAAATCTGTTTTTGGTAACACTTTTTATGAAGATCATTGTTATAATGAGTTATGCATACATTCATAACACCTTATAATGCAATCATTAGTCATTATAATAATAATTATGAGTCATTCTACAGAAACATCCATTTTTGGCATGGCAAAACATGGCATGGCATTAAAATTAAAACTTAGACCACAAGATTAGTTATGACTGCCACGCTAGCAAAGTGGCGGTCATATACCGTCTCACAAAATTGAGTACACCCCTCACATTTATGTAAATATTTTATTATATCTTTTCATGGGACAACACTGAAAAAATGACACTTTGCTACAATGTAAAGTGGTGAGTGTACAGCTTGTATAAATTTGCTGTCCCCTCAAAATAACTCAACACACAGTCATTAAAGGATAATTCTGGTATTTAGCACTTTGAGTCCCTTTTCTGGTATGTTTTGGATGAACTAGAGTGGTGGACACAGAAATTTTGACGATGGGTCCTGTCTCGACTTTCTGACTTGTTTTGAATCGCCTTTGACTGTTTCAGAGTGGCTGTCTATGGGCATGCACAAACATCTATCTATAAAGCAAGAAGCGTCTGTGTGTCTGTCTGTCTGTGTGTCTGTGGCACGCATATCTCGCTGACCGTTTGTCAGACGGCAGGTGTCTTGCTATGGGCATGAGTAAGTGCAGTGCCAAATTTGACGTTGTTTGAATAAGAAATGCAAAAGATATCGTTAAATATATCGGTAAAAGAAGCACATTGGCTTTCGCCGCTAGCCACTCCCCCTCCCACACACCACTGTACTGTAAGCTACCAGTGAGGATAGAAGCAGGGCTTTGGCAGAGCTGGATCAGTGTAGGTTACACGGTTAAAAACTTAACATGACTGACCTCAACAATAAAGTGAACTCCGCGGATTTTGCAACAACACGCCAAGACACACAGGTATAGTGGCTCTTCAAAATGACGTAAAAAATGATGTGCAATAAACGGACACTTCGAATAGCCCAGGCTACTTTGGACAGCGACAAGCAACGAGTGGCAGACAGAGTGGGATGTCACATATGATTAACCCAGGCTACTTTGGACTGTCTTTAAACTTTGAATAAGCAAACGACATTTCCAACTGCAAGGTCTTAAATTGAAACGAGCGATAATGGTCCCGAATTAAAGAACGTCTCAGAATGCCACACATGCAAAGCATAACCAGCGACAAGCAACGAGTGGCAGACAGAGTGTGATGTCACATATGAATAGCCCAGGCTACTTTGGACTGTCTTTAGACTTTGAATAAGCTCAGTGTTGCCAACTTAGCGACTTTGTCGCCATATTTATGTATGAGATTTCAGACCCCCCCAAGCGACTTTTTTTGTAAAAAGCGACTAGCGACAAATCTAGCTACTTTTTCTGGCGTTCTTGGAGACTTTTTGAGACTCTGATGTGATGCCATGTAATGTCCCTTTTTACTCTTCTGAGTGAGCAGTGAGTTTGGCTGTGCTGTGTAAGAGTCTCAGCGCTGTTTCATTTGTGAATTAACCTACATTGAGTTCGCCCAAAGCGTTGCCCCATGATTATAAAAGTAATGACTGGCCTATGTAGTATCAGCCCATGTTATCCACGGAAGTAGATGTTCTATAGATCTAACAGCTCAGACAACGTTATTGGAAGGTGCAGCAACTTCGGGTGAGATTACAACCAGAGTCAACGAGACGAGAGTAATGATAACAGGGAAACAGGGGCACGCTTTCCAGCACCGTTTAACAAAGGAAAGTAGGCTACAACGTCATTCACAAGCAGATAGTTCAAAATCGAGCATACAAGTTAGAAAAACCTAAAGCATTCGTTTAGGCTATGTAGCCTAAATTTTCCTAGGGTTAATGCAGGACAGACTGTCGGCTGAGGGAAAAACAATTCTGTCGGTCTGTCCAAGTGACATTAACTAAATAAATCCAAAATATAGCCATTGTCGTAAGGTTAAATTGTGTGTAGCATCTGGTGAAGTTATAATCAGACTTCAAGCTGTGCAAAGCAAATGCAGCAGTTGGGAATAGGTTGGAAATGACTGATTTTCAGCCACTTAATGCTCATTCTGGTGTAGCCTATAGGCCTATATAAGTATATTAAATTAAATATATTTAAATTAGGCTCTTAGTTGCCTATTTGAGTAGGCCTAGGAGAAAAGCAAACAGGTGTAAAGGGGAATTAAAGGGCCATCACCGTTTTTTTTTTTTTTTTGGGGGGGGGGGGGGGTCATGACCTGGTGACGTAATTGATATGCAAATTAGTGCGTGACGTCATCTAGCGACATTTAGCGACTTTTGGAGCTGGCTTTAGCTACTTTCCATTTGAAATAGTTGGCAACACTGAATAAGCAAACGACAATTCCAACTGCAAGGTCCTAAATTGAAACGAGCGATAATGGTCCCGAATTAAAGAACGTCTCAGAATGCCACACATGCAAAGCATAACCAGCGACAAGCAACGAGTGGCAGACAGAGTGTGATGCTATATGAATAACCCAGGCTACTTTGGACTGTTTTTAGACTTTGAATAAGCAAACGACAGTTCCAACTGCAAGGTCCTAAATTGAAACGAGCGATAATGGTCCCGAATTAAAGAACGTCTCAGAATGCCACACATGCAAAGCATAAGCGACAAGCAACGAGTGGCAGACAGAGTGTGATGTCACTTATAGGCCACCAGAGACAAAATGGTTTGTTTTCTCTATCATCAAGTTATTCAATAGGCTAAGCATATAGCCTTGACTCAAAACAGCTGTTAGGATTATGTAATTTTGATTTGTAAAAAATGCTTAAATTCTGCTCACTTCACATTTATTATATTATTATATTATCTGTAGGCCTATTCATTATTGAATGCTTACCTGGAATTATGTTTTTCCCTATTCTATTTTGAAAGCAGGCCTACCTGCAGGCATGTAATTGGGTTACAGGAATAGCATGTTTGAACGGGCACTGCACTAGTGTCCTTAAAACAACCCTTAACGTTCATTTTCAAAACTGTGCCCTAAAAGTTAAGAAGGTCATACCAGTGGGCTCTCTGGTGGACAAACCATGCAATGTCAATAAAAGAAAATTAGATGAAGGGTCAATATTTGGCTTTGCTTTACTTTGCCTCCATAAGTAATATGTAATAATATTTATCAGTGGATAAAAATGCAGTTGGGTTCAAAAGGTTTCAAAAACGTCTAATACAACTGGTTGGTTTAATTCATACTTTTTCTTTTTTAACAGGGCTCAGTGTATCAGAAGACCAATGCCATGTCAGAAATAAAGAAAATCAATAAAGACAATTTCTGGGCTCAAGCTGAGGTAACACCATACTGTTTGCCTGTTCAAGTGTTTATTCCAGACTAGTGATAATGACACTATTATCTATCACTATTACTTTGTTCTATCTTCTTAAATTAGTCAATTTTAATTGTTTTCCTCCCCACTAATGTCCCCTTTTTTAACCCTCACCTACAGTTTTGTCACACTCTTTGCTTGTCTTTTTTTATCTCAGAGAGATGAGGAAAAGAGACGTCAAGAAGAACGGCGTAAAACAGAAGAAGAGCGGCAGCTGCTGGAACAAGAGAGAAAAGATCGGGAGGCAAAGGAAGCCATGTCGAGGGAGAAAAGGGACAAGGAGAGAGCATCTCAAATTAATGACCAGAAGTAAGTAGCATTGATTCACATATGTTCAGGTTGTCTATATTAAAGTAAGTTATATTTGTTGGCTTTACCAGCCTTTTTTGATGGGGGGGGGGGGGGGGGGGAGTTTTTTTACTACTCATGGGTCAGACTTAGTCGCTTGACTCCAATGACTGTGTGCATATACAACTTATGCAAACATATAAAATATAAAAAAATGTATTGTGATTCACACATGTTTACAAAGCTTTTCCTCAGTCTCGCTTTACTGACCTTCAGGCAACGGTAATGTTTCCTTGACTGTAGCATAGAGAAAAGGCTATTGTCAGGATGAGTGGGATCTTTGATTTGATTTTGTTGGCTCTGCACCGACACCTCCTCCCAGATAGCAAAATCAGATTGGCAGATAGCGGACCGCTGGTGGTATGCCGCCGATGGCGTGCCACTTGTGGTCCGCCGTTGGACCACCATCTCTTTAAATTTAACATGTCATGAATATTAAGAAAAGTTAATAAAATGATATATGGAGTACAGACCAATAGTGGCAAGATATTAGGTAATTTGTCTGCAACCCGCCAGCGGACCGCCAGAGAACCGATGAGCAAAATGCCAGCGGACCGCCAGCTATGCCCCCAATGGACCGACAGTGGTCCGCCAGCCTCTTGTTATCTGGGCTAGTGTAAATAGTCTTTCGGTCGGAAAATGAACTCCTAGTGGTGTGTCAGGCTGACCTGACCAACGTCTGCAGGCCTAATAGTCTTGTTGCCTTATGTTCCTGTATGAAGTCATTATACCTCCTGTTAGAACACTTTTTATTTATCAAGACTACTTGAAGGAAGCCAAACTAAGCTTTGTTTTTCCCCAGGAAATACCAGCAGCAACAGGAAGTTGATAAGAGCGAAAATGAGAGACAGCAGTCAGTAAGTCTTCCCCCATCTGCCAGTTTAAGCAACTCTTCTATATCTAATTGTACTAATTCTTAGTTAAAGTGTAATTCCAGCAAAAATTGACTCCAGGATCTGTTTCTGCATTAAAACACATCAAATAAGCCGTGGAGAAACGCTTCCCAAATAGCATTTTTTAACCAGTAATATTGTTCAAAACAGCACCAAACCTCGTCAGTAGCTTGCTCAGTGTCCCTACACATAAAACGAAGCACCAGCAACGTAGTTAGCGAACCCCAGCACAAATAATAGATTAACCAAAAAAATTCTATTTGGGAAGCGTTTCGCTCATAGCCCTTAGCTTATCCACAGTTTGCAATTTTGGGGCTGTAGTGTTAACCTGACAATTAGGCTAGTGACAAATGGTCAGAAAGGGCTTTAGTTTTTGAGATACCCCTACCGGAGGTAGAACTAAACCCAACAATGTTTTTCCTCATCTCTAAGGTCTCCCATATATGAAATGGATTCTTAGCTAAAAATATTTTACTGCTAAGATTGTTAAATTAACAGATATTGTTATACACCCCAAAACCAAAAAAGGACTAAAATATAGCCTGTCCGTATTGGAGTTAAGGCATGTAAATTAGTGCAGATCAATCACACAAGCTCTGAGACCTTTGAAACTTGGCATGTTTATAGTCAGGAAGTTGCTTTACCTACTAGAAAAGACTGGATGTGAATATCTTGATGTATGGAATGAGTAGAGACATGTAAACATACACCTAAAATAAGCGGACATGCAAAAAATGAATATCTATGCAGAATGTTTTCGTTTACTTTGTGGCTGCTTTGCCAGGGATTATCATAGAAACACATATGATGGCTTGTTGGAAAGGTGGGGTTATACTGAATCCAACAATACCAAATATGTAAATATAGTATGACAAATTAGGGTGTTCTGTCACTCAATGTATGAGGTGTCCAAAATGAAAGAAAACGGAACACTGGCGAAATACAGTCTCAAGTCCAAATCACATTATCAGTGGTGAGAAGAATGTTGACAAATTCATTGTTACTGCAAGGTAAGTTACATAAGGTAAGTGCTGCTCTATATTTACCTTTAATAATGATACATTTCATATGTCCCAGTATTAAACAATTCATATGAAACACAGATCCAATTGAATCAGGTTAACATTGGGATGGAACACCTTTATTAAAATATTTATATTCACTTGAATTTTGTTTTGGTCAAGTCATTACTGAATAATGGAAAATAATATTGTTAGCTTTTGTCTGTCCAGACCAGCAGTGGACAGTAGAGCCTACACTGCTTACTTCACCCCTAAGTAGCTAAACAGTTAGTTGTAGAAACTACTTTCCCTAGCTAAGAAAGTACTTAGCCCTCTGACCAATGTTGCATGTGTAATTCAACTTTATTTGCATTTCAATGAAAATTCTGAAATGTATATCATTTTTCCTTTTCACTAGTCTTTTGAATTATGGAGAATGTTTTACAGGCATTGGATCCAAAGCTTTGTATCATTTGTGGAAAACATTTTGAAAAGGGCAAGAAAAAAGATCCCTATGTCCAAAACCCAACAGTAGAAGGCCTCCAACGCATACTTACCCTTACTCAGCAGAGAGAGAGATGGTGATGTCCATAAAACTCTGGCTCCATATACAGATGATATTTCCTCCAAAATCAAAGTTTCATATCATGTAGAGTGAACTACTGCAGTAAGACAAATATCAGTGAGCAGCAGCAAGTTGCAAATGTTGAGAGTGAGAGCACATCTGCACCAAGAAGCCTGAGTAGGGTTGATACAACATAATTTCAAATACGAAGAGATTGTTTCATTTGTGGGAATGCTAGATCAGAACCTCTGACAGCCATTTCGACTGGTACAGGTATAGGCCAAGTACTTGCGTATACAAGGAATTTGGTCTCTGCATTTATCCCATCCGTGAATTAGTGAACACACAGAGCACACAGTGAACACAATGAGGTGAAGCACACACTAACCCGGAGCAGTGAGATGCTTTATTACAGCGGCGCTCGGGGAGCAGTGAGGGGTTAGGTGCCTTGCTCAAGGGCACCATGGATGTGGGCATGGAAGAGCAGTGCTCAACCACTTCCCCCACCTTTTTTCCTTTTTTTCCTTCTGGGTCGGGGATCGAACCGGTAACTCTTCGGTTACATGCCCGAACCCCTAACCAGTAGGCCACGGCTGTCCCCAGTACCAGAGACGAGGTCCTTCGGGCAGCTTCTGAAAGGCTTGATGAAGATGTACATCTTCAAATTCTTTCATGCCCAGATCTCTTTGCATATGATGCCAAATACCATAAAATGTCCTTGCACACTACATATCTAAACGAAATATAACAGCAGCCATAGAAAAGAATCAAAAAAGCAGACCAATGTCTATAACAAGGCCTTTATTAAGCTCACTGAAGACATTGATAAAACAGTATTGTCCAAAGATATGAAAGTGAGGACTCAATTCTTCGACTGATAGCTATGACAACATACTAAAGACCATTGGTGAGCAAGAAGGTGTGTCCATAGTTCAACACAATAAATATAGATCCTGGAAACTAAAGGAAAAGGTGATACAGCACAAAGACAGGCTTGCATTTGTTCCACGTCCAAGACTGTCAGATCTGATCTGCTCAGATAGTATGACCATATTGTGCACTGAGGGAAGCTGCTAAACTCACAGACATAAAATCCAAATATTACACAGGGCGGCAGACATATTGAGGGAAAGCATGGATCAGGTAGAGTATGACAGTGAGTAATATGTCAGCAGTGACTGTCTATTATGTTTCCAATGCAGCCAATATGTACCCAACATCCTGTATGACTTGTGAACTGGTGTGTTGATTAACATGCCCACAGAGATTACCAAACATGTGATGATGACCCAGCTTCAAAGGAGAATCTGTGTGTTATCGCAATTTGTCATCATCTCATTGAACAGAGCTGTCACATCCATACGCCAATCGCACTGGGACCTTCCATTTTGATACATCATGAGTTTGGTAGTAAGCCAGTCATCAATGAGCTCAGTGCAATGGGGCACTGTGTTTCCTATACAGAAGTCAGGCACTTCTGACATCTGTTGCAGCAGACCAGATATCAAGGACAGAGAGTGGTGTCTACATCCCAACTGGCCTCACTGGAGTTGCTGAACATGGAATTTTTGATGCAGCCATCAGCAACTTTGACCAAAATGAAGACACCCTGGATGTGAAGAATGGACAAAAGAATGGACAAAATGTACCTGTAAAGTTTATCTCCATTCATATCAAACATGTTTAAGGTGGTGAGGGACCTCTGTGGAACCTGTGCTATAGGCATTTATCTGCTGTGGAGACTTGGCCTCTTCGGAACACAACGACGCCATAACATGAGTTGTATGCTTCCCATCCAGGGTGTCTTCATTTTGGTAAAAGTTGTTGATGGCTGCATTAACAATTCCATGTTCAGCGTCTCAAGTGAGAACAGTTGGGATGTAGACACCACTGTCCTTGATCTATATTTCTTGTGTTGACACACCTTCTTGCTCAGCAATGGTCTTTAGTATGTTCTCATAGCTATCAGTGAACGAGTTGAGAGTCCTCACTTTCATACCTTTGGACAATACTGTTTTATCAATGTCTTCAGTGAGCTTAATAAAGGCTTTGTTATAGACATTGGTCTGCTTTTTGTATTCTTTTCTATGGCTTCTGCTATATTTAATTTAGATATGTAGTGTGCAAGGCATTTTATGGTATTTGGTATCATATGCAAAGAGATCTGGGCATGAAAGAATTCAAAGATGTACATCTTCATCCTCTTTGGTTCATCATCTTTGGTTTTGACTCTGAAGAATACGCATGGGCGTCGGAACGTTAGTCAGTTTGCACTAATAAAAATCACTTTAAGCATTGAGTCAAAGTCAAAGTCAAAGTCAAAGTCAGAGTCAGCTTTATTGTCAATTTCTTCACATGTTCCAGACATACAAAGAGATCGAAATTACGTTTCTCACTATCCCACGGTGGAGACAAGACATATTTTACCAATTTAAGTCCACAGACAAACATAACATTCAAGTAAACAAAAAAGTAAGTAAATAAGAGGGCACATATAATGAAAAAATAAGAGCAGCAAAATTTGGTTGAAATTGTGCATAGACAGTCAATAAAATAAAATAAAATACTAGTGCAAAGTCAGGCCAATAAAAGGCTGAGGTAGTTCTGTTTGACCTAAGTAAGAAATAAAGTGGCATAGTGGTGCAAGTTATGTAAGAGCAGCAGAAGTGTTGTGTTTTCAGGACAACAACAACAAGTTGCAAAGTGTACAAGTGTGCAAGTGGAGTGGTGCAGGCGGCCATTGTGGGTCCAATGTCCAGGATGTTATGTAGCTGAGGGTGGAGGGGGGAGAGGAGGGAGAGAGTTTAGCATCCTAACAGCTTGGTGTATGAAGCTGTTGGTGAGTCTGGTAGTGCGGGAGCGCAGGCTTCTGTACCTCTTCCCAGAGGGCAGTAGATCAAACAGATTGTGAGCGGGGTGACTTGCATCACTCACAATTTTGGTCGCCTTGCGGGTGAGGTGGGTGGTGTAAATGTCCTTCAGGGAGGGGAGTGAAGCACCAATAATCCTTCCAGCTGTGTTCACTATGCGCTGCAGGGCTTTCCTGTTGTATTCAGTGCAGCTTCCGCCCCACACAGCGATACAGCTGGAGAGGATGCTCTCAATGGTGCCTCGGTAGAATGTGGTCATGATGGCTGGTGGAGCACTTGCTCGCCTGAGTTTCCGCAGGAAGTACAGGCGGCGCTGAGCTCTCTTCGCCAGTGATGCAGTGTTGGTGGTCCAGGAGAGGTCTTCACTGATGTGCACCCCCAGGAATTTGGTGCTGCTCGCTCTCTCCACCACAGCACCGTCGATGGTCAGTGGCAGGTGTTGGGTGTGACCTCTCCGGAAGTCAACAACAATCTCTTTGGTCTTGCTGACGTTCAGCAGGAGGCTGTTGTCCCTGCACCACGTGGTCAGATGGTCGACCTCCAACCTGTATTGAGTCTCGTCGCCCTTGGTGATGAGACCCACCAGAGTTGTGTCGTCAGCAAATTTCACTATGTGATTGTTGCTGTAGGTTGAGTGCTCCGGTCCTGCTCCTTGGCTCTTGTTAGACCTTGGATCTCCCTTTTTATCTTCATCAAGCCTTTCAGAAGCTGCCCGAAGGACCTTGTCTCTGGTACTTGCGCCTGTTCCAGTTGAAATTGCTGTCAGAGGTTCTGGTTTAGAGCTGGCCTTCCCACAAATGAAACAATCTCTCCATATTTGAAATGATGTTGTTTCAGCCTTACTCAGCCTTCTTGGTGCAGATGTGCTCTCACTCTCAACATTTGCAACTTGCTGCTGCTCACTGATTTTTGTCTTACTGCAGTAGTTCGCTCTACATGATACATGGTATGAAACTTTGATATTGGAGGAAATATCATCTGTATATGGAGCCAGAGTTTTATGGACATCACCATCTCTCTCTCTGCTGAGCAAGGGTAAGTATGCGTTGGAGGCCTTCTACTGTGGGGTTTTGGACATAGGGATCTTTTTTCTTGCCCTTTTCAAAATCCAATGCCTGTAAGACATTCTCCATAATTCAAAAGACTAGTGAAAAGGAAAAATGTTATACATTTCAGAATTTTCATTGAAATGCAAATAAAGTTGAATTACACATGCAACATTGGTCAGAGGGCTAAGTACTTTCTTAGCTAGGGAAAGTAGTTTCTACAACTAACTGTTTAGCTACTTAGGGGTGAAGTAAGCAGTGTAGGCTCTACTGTCCACTGCTGGTCTGGACAGACAAAAGCTAACAATATTATTTTCCATTATTCAGTAATGACTTGACCAAAACAAAATTCAAGTGAATATAAATATTTTAATAAAGGTGTTCCATCCCAATGTTAACCTGATTCAATTGGATCTGTGTTTCATATGAATTGTTTAATACTGGGACATATGAAATGTATCATTATTAAATGTAAATATAGAGCAGCACTTACCTTATGTAACTTACCTTGCAGTAACAATGAATTTGTCAACATTCTTCTCACCACTGATAATGTGATTTGGACTTGAGACTGTATTTTGCCAGTTTTCCGTTTTCTTTCATTTTGGACACCTCATACATCAAACACCCTAATTCGTCATACTATATTTATATATTTGGTATTGTTGGATTCAGTACAACCCCACCTTTCCAACAAGCCATCATATGTGTTTCTATGATAATCCCTGGCAAAGCAGCCACAAAGTAAATGAAAACATTCTGCATAGATATTAATTTTTTGCATGTCCGCTTATTTTAGGTGTATGTTTACATGTCTCTACTCATTCCATACATTAAGATATTCACATCCAGTCTTTTCTAGTAGGTAAAGCAACTTCCTGACTATAAACATGCCAAGTTTCAAAGGTCTCAGAGCTTGTGTGATTGATCTGCACTAATTTACATGCCTTAACTCCAATACGGACAGGCTATATTTTAGTTCTTTTTTGGTTTTGGGGTGTATAACAATATCTGTTAATTTAACAATCTTAGCAGTAAAATATTTTTAGCTAAGAATCCATTTCATATATGGGAGACCTTAGAGATGAGGAAAAACATTGTTGGGTTTAGTTCTACCTCCGGTAGGGGTATCTAAAAAAATTGGGGCCATTGTCACTAGCCTAAATAGCCAGATGAATGTCGTTCCGCTTAGCTCCGCCTAGCTTCACTCACATCCATCTGGGACCTCTTCCATTGAGAGTGATTTCTGCAACCAACTTTATGGTTCAGCCAATCAGGATGCAGGGCGGGAGTTTCATAGATGTGACATAGCGTAGAAGCGACTGTGAGACTGTTATCAGTGTCACGGGTTGGCTTCGATGTGAGTGGTTGAAGTAGCACGTCAATAGATGACGGACAAGTGGCTTATTCAATCATATGCAAGCATTTTTTGATTAGGCCCAGCCTTCTGAAGCAACACTTCAATGGATCGGTTCCAGATGGATGAGTGGAGCTAGGCGGAGCGAAATTCATCTGGATATTGTCAGGTTACTGTAGTGTATACCGGAGTAAGCTCTGTAGTGGTTGATCAATGAAAAATACTGACTCTATGGCTTATTGGATGTGTTTTAATGCAGAAAAAGACCCTGGGGTCAATTTTCGCTCAAGTTACACTTTAAGTGACCTTGCGTTTGAGAAAGGTGCTATATAAATGCAACTTATTGTTAGGGGTCCAAGCAGAGAGCTGTGGGAATCCTATTGTTTTTGTTCTCATTTTTGGAGCAACTGGCTACAGCGCCCATACCACATTCGGGTCCACATACCCACAGGAACCAGGGTTCAAGTCACCCCATCTCTCTCCCACTTGCTTCCTGTCACTCTCTTCCCTGTCCTGATTTTGAAAAATACTGCGATAATACCGACAACCAAAATAATCGTCATGTTAAATTTTCATACTGTATTGTGTACCAGGCACACATTTTCACATATGGTCATGGATTACCTAGTCCTAGTCTAAAAGCTCTTTTTAATGGAAATTGTCATTGACATTTTCTAGGACTCTGCGTTATCCTTGGATGGCTGATAGAGTGTATGGTGATATCTCAAGTTGGAATGGGTATGATTAATCGACGATCGATAATTGATTATTAAGAATTTCGCAGATCACGTTAATTTGTTATCGATTAAACTAATGCAGGTTGCGTTGTGTAGTATGAGTCTTGAAGCAATGAAATGAATTTCACTGTATGGCAGCAATTAAACATTTTACCAACCGGGGGCAATATTTGACGCCATAGTCAGTTACCTGCAAGTTTCCGTTTTGATTTCAAAAGTAGGCCTAATCATGAAGAGGTCATGGCAAAGTGTGGCGTGCGACCATTTTGATTTAAAAAAATAACGACTTAGTTCACTGCAAACACTGTGATGCCGTGTATAAGTAGCCTACAATATGGCCACGACTCAAATGATGTAGACTAGGCTACCACTTAACGTGCATCCGACCCTGGTTAATGTCTCTGGTGGTGCATCCTGCTCTCAGTCTCAAGACGGCGGATTCCTAAAGAAATGCAAGCACCCACCACATAAGTGTACATTGTACAGTCACTCGAAGAGCTGTAAACAGTGTTGTAAGGCTGCGTGTACAAATCCGCTTGGAGCTCCAGTGGAATTTTGATTTCGTGACGAGGACTCCCAAATGTCCAGTTTAACTGCCACAAATTGTTCTTCTTGTAATAAAGATCTCATCGAGGAAAAACACAATGTATTTATGTATTTCCATTGCATTTTGAATTTATAAAAAGTGAAATAAATAATGAATTTTAATATAAAAATATTAAATGATTAATCGATAGTCAATCGTTAATTCTCCCGACGATCGACTAAGAAAATTTTATCGAATGTCCATCCCTAATCTCAAGCACTCATCGACCTGAAAAATTTTACCTGGCCACATTTCATAAAAATTCTGGGAACCTGATGAATCTATTGTTGTTACTTGTGCCTGGCCATATTGTTGTTATAAAAATGTATCTAAATTATTATATTATAGTGCATCAGCAACACCAGAGAGATGTTCAAACAGAGGGAGAGGGGCATCACTCCTGGTAATGTTGACACCACTGCATCTTGTCCACAGCCAGGTAATTCAGCATTCACTCCTGTTCAATGCAACTGCAGTTATAAAAAAGAGTATACTGACCGCTGCAGTATTCTAATACTTCCAATGCATTCAGGCTGATAGAATTAACATATTTGAAAAGGGGTGGTCATGTAACCATGGCATCTCAAAAAGCCAGCATACTGTAAGTCTATGAATTAATATATTTGATCAGGAAGTATGGAAGTATGGAAGTACCTGCTATTTGTAAACATTTACAAGTTGTTAAGTAACCTCGTGTTAAGAAGCCATGTAGGATGTCACATACTGTAAATACATTTTTATGGAATGAAGTTGTTAAATGTGTCATGGTATCAAACTTAATATGTACAGTAACAGCAAAGGAATACTTACTCGCATACAGTCCAACTACATTCTATTTCTTCATCTTACCTGCATGCAATAAATAATTGTCATCTGTCCTCTCTGTCTTTTCTACACTGTCTGTCCTAAGGCCTTAAAATGATTTGTTTAGGCTACGCCTACATTATTGCGAATTCCGTTTTGTAATGGATTCCATTATCGAATTTGATCTACGTCCACAGTAAGACCGAATCCAAAATTATGACAAATGTACAGTCAACAACTATGGATATGGTGGACGAAATAGTCACCACATAATAGCAATACATACAATACATAATAGTTTACGTTAGCGAGCAAGTGGTAAGTGAACAAACGATCTACATTTATTTGTCAAATATACAGTTATAATAGTATACAGAGTCTTTGAACTAAGTTGCATATAAATCCATTTCCATTCACCACTATTGGAGTTCAAAAGACTGTCGTGGAGAATTTCTTTACTTCTACAGAAGGAGCACATGGCCATTTTCAGGTGATAAGAGCACAATGAATCGGGGAAGGAAACAATCGTCACACTATCAATTGTCCACACTAATTCGCAAAGCCTGTGTCTTCAAATGAATACAGGGTCGACAGCAGATTCTAATCTTTACGTTTCAGGAGCTTGAATACAATCGAGTATTCGACAGCGATGCGTAAAGAAGGTCTGTCTGATTCAAAGGAATCCACAATAATGTAGACATAGCCTTAGTCAGTGTTGTTGTCTGCAACCTCTGTGCTTGCTGCTACCTTTTATGAACATCTGTCCCATTCTGTCTCTATGCTTCAGGGCGATTGCAAAGCCCTTTTCTATCTAAGCTGCAATGTGAGCCAGATAGGCCACCATCATCCTTTCGCCAACCAATCCTGATGCCTGCCACATCTGTCACATCTGTACCTGACACAGGTACACAGTGTGTTTGTCTCTCTGTTCTCTCTTCACAACTTCAGTGCATTCACACTTACCCATGAATATGGTCAGACCCTTTCCAACGCTGCCTAATGAATTGGTAAAGTACTTCTGTACTTCTGGTTCTGATATACCAGGTACCACTTAAAGTTAAAAAATAACATGTTGTGTTTTCATGCATTTGTAATGGAAATGTGTGTGTGAAATTCTAGTGAGTAATGTTTGGGTCAATGAATGCCAGTGGGGACCATTCAGCATGTGACCTCATGATCAAAATAACTTGTTATCCGCAACCCGAGGGGCTTAATGTTTCTATATTTGCATAGTACTATGTACGCTTTCTTTTTGGTTCAGAAGCTATGATGTTTATGGAACAATTGGGGATCTCAGGACTGCACTCGGCAGGGGAAGAAAGGAAATAGAATGATTGTGCTTCTTTAATGTAGCAATGTTTGCAAGACAGAAATTAGAGTAAAATAGTGTTTAAAATAGAGAACAGTTTTGACTGTGTATGGTTGACACAGCAGATGCTCATTAGAGGATTACAGTGATCGAGAGTGGACATAGAGCTGGACCATCAGCTTAAAACGTATAAACTGTTTGTAAGCAATCTACCGGTGCTATCTGATGGCTACAAAAAACGTAATAACTAGTTACGTAAATGGTATATGACGAATTTACAATATGTTTTTCAGTGACCATTAAATACTTCTAAGTAATCTACTAATCTTATCTAAGGATAGTAAATAGCTAAAAAAAACACAATTAGGGCCCTATCATGACATTCTAAAGTGCATCGTCACTCGTCAAAAGTCTTCAAATTTAGTAGGATGTCCAGTTCACATTGGGAGGGGTTTCGCTATCAAAAGTGGAGCGCATGGCGTAGGTCTTTTAATCAGTCATATGGGTGTGTTTGGGGCGTAACATCATTTTAAACCAATCTGTCAGACATCTGTCATTCCCTTCAATGGCGCAACGCGCGATATGTCAAATAAATGCATCGGTATTTTGGCATTCAAAGACGCATTTGAAGGAGGCTGCTTGCGAGACCGTATAGAATAGTCATTCTTAAACCATGCTTTACTAAAACCTAGCATAGCCTTCACGCATTTGCACTCGTCTATTTGAACTCATTGGCAAAGTGAAACTAACTTCACCAAGGAGTCAGTCAACGACAAGACAGTTATATGCAGTTACTTTCACTATTGACTGACAATGGGTTACCACCGAAAACATAGGCTGGAAAAAGCAACACTTACCCTAATATTGCTCAAATGACTGAATAAAACAACATTTATCCTGCAGAGGAGTTGCTTATATCTCGTGACAGTGCGTCTTCAGCTGTGCTCCATACGTGTCTCTCGCCTCTCCCCTAATCACTTTTAACCGTCATTACCAATTTGCAAATGATGGTGAATAACTACTCATCATGAGATGTACAGTATTTTGTAATATCTTTGTTCTAATTATGTTTCCCATTGTAATCGTGCAATTTGTAATGTTTTGCATGGACGTGCGCTGGTGTGCGTTCATGAATGATAGAAGGATGGTGCGTGCACCTACCAATATGACTTGACATGCGCTCTTAAAATAGCATATGAACAACTCGCCATTGACTTCTGACCAGGTTTAGGTGGTGTATGATAGCGATTTTTAGACAATGCGCTAGTCCCCTCCCTAGGTTGTTAATTGCCACACCCCTGGGCGCAATGCTTAAAAAATAAACGTGCAAAATACCGAATTCAACTTTGCGCGGGTGAATAACGGACTTTACGCCATGCGCTGGTGACCCAAAATACAGCCCATAGTAATTATACCTTGTCAATGGTTTGTTCTCGCATCTTCTCCAAAGGGTGCAGCAATGTCACAATATTCACAATAGTCCACAATATATATATATATATATATTGTCTACAGTCTCATCTCGACAAATAATACAAACACAAAAAGGAAGTTTAAGGTAGTCATGCTGCCAGAAACCATTTTTTCTCGTGAATTGTTACCTGTCTGTAATGGCTATTGACCTGTAGGGGTTACAAAAAACGTTTGACTTTTAAATGTTTCTAAAAATGGAGATCTAGCGTTTTGGAACTCTTCATACGGAGCTTACATGCCTACTATACGTCACAAAATATAATTGCGTCCCATCAGCAAACAAAGGTTAACCCCTGCATGAAGGACCCCAGTGATGGATTAAGCACGTGTGTGTGTGTGTGTGTGGGGCACCCTGGGATGGGAGAAGTACGGCTGGTGGTTGCGTGAGGAATGTCATTGTGCGTGAAGCGCATGGGCACATTTCCCGAAGGAGAGGGTAGTGTGATGGAGTGCCTTCACTATATTTGAGTATGCCTTCTGATTGCCATACCAACGAGCCTGGCTCTTTGGCATTGCGGTCAAGCTGCAGGTTTAATACCCCGGAGACCAAGTCGAGGCCAGGTGGGGTCACTGCTCTCTAGCTTCGCTACACCTTTCCATTTCCCTTATCTGTTTTATGTCTTTATCTCTTCATATGTTTCTCCTTCTTCTATTTGCTTTCCTTCTCCTATCCCCTTTATGTATGTGTTAAATCAGTGGTTCTCAAACTTTTTACAATGAGTACCACCTCAGAAAAAACAATGAGTACCACCATTATGACCGGCTTTAAATTTAACTATGTAGTTAACACAGAAGGTGCTTAAGTCGCCACTAGCACTTGTGCCATTGTTGCCAACTGCTCTGCTGCTCGACATATTCACCGCACTTCTCTTTTTAATACTTCCTGTTTAGAGCCTTGATGGCAACATCCATCATGCTTCCTTTGCCATCACAACTTAGCTTGTCAACCACTTGCTAATGCTCCAAACAGTTTTAACTAGCCTTCACTAACTTCAGTGATTGTGTGGTTTTCTACTATATTATATACAGTATATTTTGAATTTAATCAAAGTGATTATTTCTTCTTTATAAAATAAAATCCCAAGTACTCCCTGAGTACCACTAGAGGGGGTCTGCGTCTCATACAGTATGAGAACCACTGTGTTAAATAACTTAATTATGCTAAAATATACCTATGGTAATGTACGAATGTTTCCTTTTTGTTCAGCTTACATTCTTTTGTTGTCTTTTTTGTTTATGCATGTATTTAGAGCTGAATGTGAAAGATGAACCCAACCACGAAAGTAAGGTTGTCACCCTCAAGACAGAAAGTGAAGGTAGGATCACAGACTTACAGTGGGCATCGCTTTCAAATGGCCACTTCAGTCGCGCATTACGAGGCGTGAAGCTGCGTGAAGCTTTAGTACCACTTTCAGCCACTGTGCGTCGCTCTGCTACTGTACATCGCTCTGTCAGTAGCCTGACTGCCGCCCCCTCTGAAAAAGCAGGAGGCTACCAAACATAATTGTTACCGAGAGGAATCCCAGCCTACGAATTCAATAACAAAATAAATCATGCATAATTAAACATTACCTCGATTAAGGCTACTTGGGTATGGCTTAAGGCTTGACTACACGGTGGTAGCGAAAATCGAAATCTGCTATGTTATTGTCAGTGTTGGGGGCAATGCAACTACGCAAATCAAAACAGTGTCTTAATTTGGCCTACTTCTTGACTGCAATGTAGTCAATTGACTGCTTGACATGTCATTTTTATTTTTCTGTACAATAAACAAATACATCTGCTTTATGCCGCAGAATTACATTCATATTTGGCTGACTGCAGACGCGCCACTTCCCTCCCGATATTCCAAGATTAAGATAGTAGCCTATACAAAAAGCATACTATCATAAAAATTCGTTAAAACGAATAGCTATTTGCAATTTGACAAAACACTGGTCCTCATTTTGCGAATGCGAGGACGATATGAGCCTGTTGCATTTAGTTAGATGTCCGAGTCACGCATGTTTGAAAACCACTGGCTCGTAATCACAATAATTTAACACACGACAGTTGGATAGCCTACTTCATCATGTCCCCATGCCTACATTTTTGTGAGTAGCATAGAGATTGTTAAAAACAATAAAGTAGCCTATGTCTCTCCGTTTGGGACATCGAAAACTTATATTTTTAATAGGGTAGACTACCGTCGGAGATGCTGACTGGCAAAGGCCTCGGGATAACACGTTATCTCCACTATCATCAGTCATGCCCCTTGATCAAAGTGGGGAATTAAATAAAAGTTTGAGAACCACTGGCTTAACAAGTTACCTACAGTCCAGAGCAATATTCTGATGATCGGCGATGATATCGGCAAATGTTTGTTTTCCGAAGTAAGAATTTCACTTGACCATGCACCTTCGACAATGAATAGCTCATTACACTTGTTAGGCTACTGTTAAACGTAGGCCTAACTGGTATCATTACAAACATTATTCTGTGTCCTAAAACTGGCATATTTTATGGCATTGTGTTATGTAAATTCGTTGCAAAATCTAGAGAAATGTGTGAGGTGGTCAGCGGGGGACAATTGAGACACACATTGGATTGTGTTATTACTTGAACATTCCACACATATCCACAGCTGTGGTAGGCCTATCAGGGGCAGGCGGATTACTGTTAGCGCAGGCTTTATATAAAATTCTTCAACAGAAGGCCTCGAATGCAGGCTTGCCCTGTGGTTTGGGCAGCCTACAGTAAATAACAGACCCGCCACAATGTGCGGTATGATGCTTTTTTACGAGCAAGATGTTTTTGGTGCCCTACGCACACTGCATGTTCTTAAATAACAATGATCATCAGTAATATTCGACCATTCATTTGTGTAAATGGGCAAGCGTGACCACCTTGATTGGCTGATGATTGTAACGCGGGCTTGATTCCAAACACCTCCCTTACGATAATGAGTGACAGGTGACAGGTCTTAGAATGCGTGCGCTCAGTGCTTAATTTGTAAAGTGGGAGGTGCCGGAGCGCATAGGGGGGGTGGATCCGGCGACTCAAAACGGGGATTTGAGGTTACGGACCAACAACAAAAAAACCTGCGTACATAGCTCTGACTAAAAAAAACTAAACAACGCGGTGTGTACACCAGGGCAATGTTTATTAACTTCAGAACTTGCAACACTGCACTTCATGGGTGTAAAATGTAAAAAATTTAAATAAAAAAACAGCAATTATCCATTATAATGCGCGGCTATCGATGCAAAACTGCTGGCAGAGCATCTCAACTTCTCTCTCCCCGAACAGCGCGTCACCCTCCTGTGGCCAATATTGTGGATAAAGCACTTTCTAATCCTCGATTAGCTTGTTGTATCCTGTTTGGTCTTTCCCCTATTTCTAAAGACTAATAAGAAAGATATTAACATTGAACACTACACAAACAGTAATTTATTTATTTTATTTTTTTAGGCGATTTATTTTTTATATTGACGTAAGAGTTGACGGATCCAATAAAAAAACTTTCCGGATCCAACGTCGGAGGTGCCGGAACATGTTCCGGCGTGTTCCGGCTCAAATTAAGCCCTGCGTGCGCTACACAAGAACGGAAGATGATGAATAACTGGGGCCGTAGGCTATTCAGAAAGGCTTTTATCTTACCACTAGGAGTAGGCTACTCCTAAATCGCACTAAAAGATTTTAGCTTGGAGTTCTCTTAAAAGTTATTCACAAAGCCTTTCAGACAACTCCTAAACTAGGAGTGAGTCTTCGTTGCTATAGATGACGTCATTACTCATGCACGAGCTTGACTGAAGTGACCACCTTGATTGGCTGACGATTGTAACGCGGGAATGATTCCAAACACCTCCCTTCCGATGATGAGTGACAGGTGACAGGCCGGAGAATGCGTGCGCTACACAAGTAGTGAGAAGGACGGAAGATGATTAATAACTGAATAAAAAGGCCTAGCCTAAATGAATAAAGAGTAAGGCAAAACAAATAGCCTAGTAGCCTAATGAAACATAGGCCTATGGATTGATGCAGTACCTTTGCAACATTATTAAATTAATCTGTCACCATATGCCTAGGCTACGTTTGCAAAGAGAACATTTTAATTTGATTCACAATGAAATGTTACATTTAATTTACATGTTAACATTTTGGTTGTTGTTGGTGGCGTTATTGCATTCCTTTTATGAATGCAAAATTGTTCCCTCGCGATTGGAAGCTCATGTTGCCACATAGCGCATTTCAAAACATCGCAGCGTAAAATGCCACAAAAAGCTGTTTATGAATAGGTCTTAGTGAGTTAGGAGTCCTCTCGAATTCTTTTAAGCTGTCCCAGACTTTTAGGTGCTACTTTTAGGTCTAAAATACTTCGTGAATTACTTTTTTGTGAAAAAAATTAGGAGTCCTAAAGTTAGGAGTGATACGCCCATTATTTTTAGGAGTGGCTCCTAAATTCGCCAGTTAGGAGCTACTTTTAGCCTTAAAATTCTTTGTGAATACGGCCCCTGAATAAAAAGGCCTAGCCTAAATGAATCAAGAATAAGGCAAAACAAATAGCCTAGTAGCCTAATGAAACATACGGATTGATGTAGTATCTTTGTAACATTATTACATTATTCTGTTACTATGCCTACGTTTGCAAAAGAGAAAATTTTAATTTGATGCACAATAATGTTACATTTAATTTACATTTTGACAATGATTAGCCTAGTTTTGGTTGTTGTTGGTGGCGTTATTGCATGTTAGTTATGCCTACAATACAAAATTGCTTCCTCACTATTGAAAGCTGCATAGGATTTCAAAACACGGCAAAATGCCGCAGGTTTGTGAATAGGTCTGTGAGTTCTTTTAAGCTGTCAGAGGTGGGAAGGTGTGATTTGTTGGGGGGAAGGGCCGGATTAACTGGTCACAAATGTCTGATGGCCCCCCTTCCCCCCCAGCCAACGTGAATCGGGTGGTCAGTTAATAGGCTGAAGATTTTTCCTGCCATCTAAGGCAGCGGTCCCCAACCACCGGGCCGCGGCCCGTAACCGGGCCGTAGCCTACGACATGAGTTTTAAAAAAATGCATGCAAACTAAACTCAATTTAATTCGCAATAATGTCACGTTTTTACATGGCATAGGCCTATATGCAGTTGTTTGATTGCACGCATGTTTGCATTTGGCAAGGTCTATTTTCTTACGTCTGTCCCGCCTTCAACACTTTACATATTGCCTTCAGCGCTGCGCAGCCTCAGGTCAGCTCACTTCACTTGATCAGTTCTTGGCTAACGGTAGTCACACGAAGTTAGCTAAACTGCTAGAATGAGCAACAAAAAACAAGCATCTTTTAGCAGACACTGGCCAGGGTGTTTAAGTTGCGAGAGCCGCTGCAGAGATTTCTTACAGAAAAAAAGTCACCGTTAGCTGCACATTTTAGTGATGAGGACTGGGTGTCAAAACTCGCTATACCTATGTGGCATATTCGGGTTGCTTAATGACCTCAACCTGCCTCTCCAGGGGAGAATGACGACAGATAAAGTCGCTGCATTTAAAGCCAAGCTTGATTTGTGGGGACAAATGGGGACGGGGTGTATTTGATATGTTCCAAACAGTAGTGGGGGTTTTGGGAGAGACTGAGGCAGGGCCCTTTCTCTTGCAGCTGGTGCGCGATCACCTTGTTGCGCTTTCAAATGAGTTTGAGCGTTAGGCTACTTCCCATCCTCCAAAGATCCACGGCAAACCAATGAGTGGGTCCGCAACCCATTTGTCAATATCCCGAATAGTCCTAACATGTCAGCGCAGGAGGAAGAGCAGTTGATCGAAATTGCAAATGACGGTGGTCTTAGAGGGTGTCACTGTCTTGTTGCAGGGAAACAAGCACAGGGCTCCCACTGATTATATTCGTAATGCACGTTTAGTTCCCATGTTTTGTTCCCATATTTTGTTAAGCATGTTCACACTTGATAGATGTAGCTTCAAATTGTTCAATTTTCATAGTTCATATTGTTCCATTTTCACTTCTTCAAGTTCACGTTTTTCACGTTTTAAGAGTTCGTTACCGTCACTGTTCATACATAACTGGAGCTAGTTCTTTTCAAGTAATGCATGCACAACACATATGGAACATGGAACCCCCAACCCCCCCCCCACGGTCCGTGGAAAAAAAATGGGAATCAAACCGGTCCATGGTACGTAAAAGGTTGGGGACCCTGATCTAAGGCACGAGCGCATCTGTGAGGCCAAGCCTCACCAAGTAGCTCGTTTGTTCACAACTAACATTCCATTTAATTAAACTGCTTTAGTTAACGCAACGCAATCAACACAATACAGACACCGCTTCTCTCGCGTCAGTCACTGACAGTAGCCTAGAATAAATGCATGGGGAAAAACACTTCCCCATGACAAAGACATCGTAAAACACTGAAAGTTAATATTTTGTCACTAGCAACATATCGGAACTCCCCCTATTACCGTCGGTCCCGTATTTCCACCGTCTTGCGTGTAGGCCTACGTGTCACTTATATCCATTTTTATACAAACCAAGACAGCGGGCTCCTAAAGAGACGCAACCACCCACACCATAGGTGTATCTAAATTAGCTATGTACCAAAAACGACATTTTACCGTGACTCAAAGAGCTGTAAACAGTGTTGTAAGGCTGCGTGTACACAACCGCTTGGAGCTCCAGTGGAATTTTAATTTCACGACAAGAATTCTCGGTCTAACCGTCCATGTGCCGTTAAAAACCAAACCAGATTTTGTTCAAATCTACACACCTATGGCTACTGAAAAATGTAAGGTTAATTTAGCAAATGTTATTTTGAAGTGTTAAAAAACATCGTTGTTTTAGAATTTCTGAACAAAAGTGGTGATAATTGGGAGTGTTACATACATCTGTCCTTTGTCAAATGTGTTATGTTCCAGTAGCCTAATTCTGCTGCATAAAGTTGTATGTTTATGACATTCAAGCAAGGAAAACGATGATTTGAAGACATCTGTTTCGTTGGAAGGGCAAGGGGTAGCAACAGGGCAACACAGAGACAGGCCCGATGGCAGGGTTGTTATGAGAGTATTAAAATCTGGGATAGCCTATTCTACGGCAAGACAGCGGGGGAAAGTTAAAATACGTGATAAACATGGAACAAGTTGGCATGCATTGTTTCGGTCCCCATGCACAGGGATTATTTGTCATATTATTAATCACATATGATTATTTGTGAAATTGTGCAAACAGGCGCAACACATTTGAAAAGGAAGGACTGGTAGCATGCAAGCTCACGAAAGATTGATTTAAGAACGTTATCACAGTGTGTGGCTGTGGCGCAAAGCAGCGCGGGCGGAAGACATGCGACAATTGGCAAGGGGAGGGTCATGTCTTTTTTAACAATTCTGTCGGAGGGTCATTGAACAATTTCTAGCAGGCAAGGGAGGGTCATGCAACTTTTGACTGAAGCACTCAAAATTCCTCCGGTGGCCCCTTCAATAAATAACGAACAGTCCCTAGATTGTTGCTGGGCTATATGTCTTGGTTCATGTCCGTTCACAACTCATTGCCGTCAAACGCGTAGCCTATCTCGCGGTTGCATCCATTACAAACAAACATGCAATGTGAACGTCTGGGATTGGGAAGAGCACTAAATGCTCTACTGAATAAGCACGAAGTCAAACCTTTAAATGAAAAACACTCTTTAATAATCAAAAAAATAAACCGCTAATGAAGTAAACTTGTGACCTTAAAAAATCGTTTATCGCCTGTAACTCCGTGATAACAGGACGTAACAGGAAGGCATTTGGCTGAGCAACGGAGGTTAATATGCTCTATATTTTGTACAAATGATGTCTGTCTATCATCGTTGCACTCGGAGAAAACCAGAATGTTTAATTTGTCCTGCATTTCTTCTACGGCTGCAAACGGGATTCACTCGCAGTTAACCAAATATTTCTTTATTAGGGCAGGGCAGGCATATTTCTGGCTATTAAATTATTTCTAAACCAGTCTGATAAAGTCTGTAGTGAAGTCTGTGTAGGGTTTTCCAGGCTCCATTTCTTTTTACGAGACACCCTGCTCACTTGAGCCATCTACCGGTTGTTTGGGTTGTTGCAGCGTCTCACTGGGAAAATACAAATTAAAGTCGCGTGATCCCACGCGCGGACCGCGAGTGAAGCTGGCCAAGTCGAAGCACTGCCCACTGTACACACACACACACACACACACACACACACACACATACACACACACACACACACACACAGTGGTGGATGCTGCTCTTTGAAATAGGGGAAGCTGTTATCAAATTAATATTAAAGTACTATATTATTCTTTGAGGGTTGAAGTTATCCCAAAACCCAGTTTAGACCAAACATTGGCTACATTTGGCTCACAGCTCTACGAGTCAGCCAGATGCCTTTAGGGGGAGTTGAAATAGACTATTAGATCATTTTTCGGCGTGCATCTGCCTTGCTGTTTTATTCTGAATCTCTCCTTGTGTAGAAGACCATCAAATCGCTTTAAACATTCAAGTAAACAATATAGTCCGGATCGAAATTTGAGAAATAGGCCCAGGAAAAAATGTAGTAGGCATTTTTGAGGAAAAGTACCTTGTATTGTGTCGTGATGATTTTTAGGTGCCGAATCCATTTCTGCTGTAGCCTGGGTGTTCCCATGCTGCCTTGCGCGCGATTTGATTCACGCTGCTAAGGCAGCCTGGAGACCATGGAGCAAATTTTCGCCTGAGATAGGGGACCAATCACAGAACAAGGGGGAAAGCAAGACGATGATGAGCTATGCACAGACGAATTTGATAGACATCCGTGGCACCCAATAAACGGATCTGGGCATTTTTTTCAAATACGAGAAAATTAACGCTTTGTTCCCAGACCACGTCTCATTAAGAAGTGGTGGCGCTAGCCAGGCTATTTCTGCTGTATAACAAGCTATAAAAGTTACTGTTTAGTCATAAATAATAAAAAGAAAATGACTGCCCAAAACCGTCTTTAACCCATTTGAAGTCCAAGTCAAGAAAGAACCAACCAAAAGTGTGTAGTACAGTTAAAATCTTAAGTTTATTAAAACAATACTGTACATTTACAGGTTCTTAAAACATGTAAATGATGGAAAATCTAACGGTTATGAATATATTTTCAGTTCTTTCATGGAGAACATGAAACGTTATCCAATCATGTGACAAACTGTACCCTTATATTGATACAGTAACCTACAGTTCCTCATTAGAGACAATGGACAATCATGTCTTGTCCTAAACTGCCATCAGAGTGTGCCACATATAAGGCTAGCAGTCATGAACACAAGCAGCGAGTCTAGCTGTGGTGGCCGTACTTACCAGGAGTCAACAACACAGAGCAGGCAGAGTCCTGTCAAGATCTTAGTGTCTCAACTGTCTTCATGGGGCGAGGCCTGAAGAAGCAGCTATCGATCCTGGTGTCGTCCGCAAGCAGTAATGCTTTACTACACTTTTGATTTGAGTTGGCAGATTTCAATTCCAGTACATATTTCTAGAGACAGTTTCCTGAAAAGAATTGTTTTTCACATTCTAAAACATTTCAGTAACACTTACCTACATCAAACTCTCCAGATGTATTCCTATCTATGTTGTGCTAAGGTATGTACCAATGTTTAAATACTAATGACAGCAATATTTGATTTATTGAATGATGGAGATATCCAGAATGAAACATTAATTTTGAAGTTGTCTTCATCCAGTGTTCAGATTTCAGTTTTTGGAAATGTATGCAAATTAGTGCATAAAGCATAATTTGCATAGAGAATCATTTCAATAACATTTCAGAAAACTTGCAATACAAAAAAAATACTGGTATTAATGTAAGTAACCAACTGGGAAAGTTTCATGGTGATATCTATACATTTAAATGTTCACCCTACTCACCTGTACTATCTCGCCTATTACAATACACATATTGTTTCAATAACAACTAGACTGCATTTCCGGCGGGAACTGCGAAAGTGTGCTTGCCCTGGTCCGGTCACCAACGTGAGCAGACAGTGACATACGCTATGCTGAACCTGGCTTGATCCAAGCATTCTAACAGTGCCTTTCAGTGTTGGAGCAGTGGCAATACCTCAAAAGCTCTATTCAACTATTGCCTTGCGGGGTGAATGCGGTTCGTTGGCTTTTACCTGTGGCCTGCCTTCGAATTTAGCTTCTATGACTACAATCAAATCAATAAAATAAAACAACAGCAGTGATTGGCTGCAAAAATAAATAATGTCACGCATCTTGCACCTCTCAAACTGGGCTATCAGGTAACCTAGAGAAAAATTTGAAATTATGAAATATGACTAAGGCATTAAAATGCTGCTTGTTTGTCAGGATACTTTTTCACTGATTTATTTTAAAAATATGAGCTATGAGTGTGAATGTTATATATTCCATCCCCTAATTCTGTTTTACTGGTTTATTTGACAAATAATCTATATGGATTTGCTCTATAAAGACCTTATGTCTGTTTGGGATTGTTTTGAGAGCCTATTGATGTATCTCAGAATAAAGGAATGTCCACAACATTAGTGATGGGTTTTTTTTGTGTGTGTGAATGTATTTTACTTAACTCATTGAATGTAGCTGGATACTCATGAACGCATGTCTCTAATAGACACAATAGGAGTAATTTTAGCAATACCGTATTTTGTGTGGCCCATAACGACCCAGTGGATCATGAAAATGTGCCAAAATTCACATTCCTTGCTTGTTGTTGATACATTAATCCCATTCAGATTGCCACTTATCTGAGATGTAAGAGTTCAGTATTGGTTTAAGGTCTGGGGCAGGGATTTGACATTCTGTGACTTCTTCATTGAGGGCTTGCTTAGCAGCACTGTCCGCTTTCTCATTTCCCCTCTGACCAACATGGCCTGGGACCCAGCAAAAAACTACACTCAAGTTCTGGTTCTTTAGACGTTCTAGTTGATCAAGCTCAGCTTTGGTTGTACTTTTTGCGTGACATTAAAGCCTACTGGAAATATTTTTAATTGCAATTTAATTGAATGCAATTTACTTTTACGATTAAATAAAATTAATTTATCCCTCTCACCCATAGTTTTCTATTTATTTACAAATGTACATAGGCCTTTTTGTTTTTGTTCCCTCGTGATTGTTAGACGCATTTCAAAACATCGCGACGTGAAATGCCACCACAAAACATTGTTTGTGAATCGGTCTTATTAGGAGTCCTCGCTTAAGCTGTCACAGACTCAGGCGCTACTTTTAGGTCTAAAATGCTTCCTGAATTACTCTTAGTAAAACAAAATAGGAGTCCTAAAGTTACGAGTGACGAAGTTACGAGTACAAGCATCTCATATCAAATGACCATGGCATTACGCTAAGCAACATAAATCTCATAACGTTACAGCAACATCTCCTCCCTATGACCTAGCTAGCTAGCTTCTAGCCACAAAGAAATGAATGATGTTAAAATCTCCGCTTAGCATTCTAATAACAGAAGGGGCACATTTATGTGGACCACTACAACATGACTCATTATGTCTGTAACGTTAACTGTATAAAACACTTACTTTTCATAAAGGAAGCACACCATCCAGCACATACACATGGAAACCGATATTTTAGGTACTTGGCCACGAACTCAAAACGTGTCTCTCTGAAGTTCTGTTCTAGAATCTTTGCTCTGAAGTCTTGGTTGCTAAGCAACATCAAATAAACGAATAGACAGTCTTCCAGTATTAAATGTGTATAGGGAGGGAAAGTGAAAACCAGCGCCCCAATTGGTTGCGTTCCTATCGAAGAGCAGCTCCAATGTTAAGTCCCATAGACCTATTTTAAAAAAAATACTGTGAAGCCAAATCAGCGATCTTATCCACCAAAAATATTTTCAGTGTCTATACAGTAATAATCTTCTAACTGTGAAAATGTCAGACCCTATTTTGCCTTATTTAAAAAAATCGAAATTGCTCCTTTTGTTTCATAAACGAACTACAAAAAAGCCACGTGACTTTACCCTTCGACGTTACTCACGTAGCATGGTTTGTTTATTAGCCTGGTTAGCATTGCCACTTAACACTTACTGCCAGCTCTTCATGTGAGTAGAAGCACAACACCAGTTATCCAGACATAAAGGTTATCACCACGCGGTTTACATCACCTTCCGTTATTACAAAAATATGTAAGCCAGTTAAGCAAATTCGCCGTATTGATCAGTTAGAGATTAAGCGCCCAAACCTGTGACGTCACATGCAACTGTAGTTTGTTATCATCATGTTACGACAAAAACTCAAAACAATTCAACTGATCCTAAAAATAAGGTATGACCACTTGAAGCAATAGAGGTGACCCCAGTGCCTAACATATGGAAGGCATTAAATTAAGATCCCAATGTGCACCGAGATATATTTTTTCTAAAAAAAAAAATCCCATCCCCTCTGCTAAACTCTAGGAACGCAACCACTAGATGGCGATGAGATTACTTTCCCTCCCTATACATGGATTTCTATGGAACGTCACGAAAACATGCGTGCGCAACCAAGAGGCAGAAAGCACCATAGAACAGCATAGAGCAATGCAAAAGAGCAAAAGAATAAAATGAGTTTTTGTGCTGAAAACGGCACCAATTCGAAATCACGATGGTTAGAGAATGTTAAATATCGGAATGCATGTCTTCGCCAAAAATGACAAAATACGATGTTATATTAATAATCCAAATGAACGGCAAACTTTGAAATATAGTCTGAAATGAGATGTTATTATCATTGAGACAACAGGGATATACAAAAAAAATCCGATTGTAGCTTACAGCAGCCGACTATTTAGGTTAAGTTTATAACGTTGTGGACGGCCACCAAGCGTCTTCTGCCTCACGGCTGCGCGCGCATCTAGTTTTGTTGGTAAACGGGAAACCCGTGTATACGTGTGATTACGAATGGATGTGTGTGGTTTGCAATTATAATAAACAAGAAATAACATTTCCAATAATTTCCCATGATAAATTACATAATATTTGCACCTTCCTTACTTGTGAAGCTCACACGTATTCAGTGAAATGTAATACAACGATGCCACCTAGCGTTAGGCTATTTAACATTAACGTGACATTGCTTGCTTATTCTTTCGTCAACTCCATGCTTTTAGGAAAACAATCTTTTTATCATAGTACCCTCTTCAATGAGCGATTACCAGCTCGTTTTTGTAACAGACATAGCTGTTTATTGTCCCTAGGTTTACAGAAACATCTATTCATATTAATACGTAGCCTATGGAGTGCTGCCGACCACTGTTCATTACGGCCCAGAATGCCTTGCATGTCTTTACAACAAAACAACCCAGTAAAACCTAATTTCCCATAAACATATGAATTTGCATACTTGTAACATTTTTAATAATACTCTCCCATCATGATATTTAACAATAATGAAAAATTTAATTTGAATACCGTCAATGTGAAAACAACTCTATTATGTAAGCTATATATAGCTAGTGTTCTCCTTGCTATTTCAGTTCGTAAGTCCATACTATCCCATGGCAGAGCAAGGATTTCATGATTGGGCAAGGTTGCCCGGAGACATTGTGGCTACCCAGAGACAGTGAGCATACTTGGAAGGCATTGTGTTAGAAGGTGAATGGTGAGAGTTACCAAATACCTGTAGGTGGTTTGCCAAATGATGGAAACTTTTGGAATATTTCTTTTCTTTTTTTAGCTTATGCACCCTCACACTGGAGTCCCCAGTTCATATACAAAATTTGGTAACGATATGTGACAGTGTTCCTGAGATATGGACGACTTCCTGTTTCGGAGCTTCGCCGCCGATTTCGTTTGGCTGTGACGGGCAAACGCTTTCGAAAATCAAAAATCCTTCTAGTAACTTTTGTGAGGCTTGGTCCAAGGATAATGTACATCAAGTTTCGTGGCGTTCGGACCAAATTTGTGACCTGTGAAAATTTAGTTTCGCTTTCTATTCAATCCAATATGGCGGACGAACGACACGCCCACTTGACGTCATCTTCTCGAGCAAGTTACACCGGTACTGCCCGGACGTTTTAAAGTTGGAACGGTGTCTCTGTCTCAAAGGTACGGAGCCCTCCGGGTGACATGGGGGAAAAAAACATGGGTTAGAAAAAAAAAAAAAAAGTAGTGGGGGAAAAAAAACATGAAGAAGAAAAAAAAACTTTTGCGGGATCTCATTTGCGAGATCTCGCAAAACTTTTTTTCTACTTTTGGAACTTGCTGGGCTTCCTACTTGACCCCAATAGGCCCACAAACCACCACCGCCAGATGGCAATCGTATCATGATACTCTGATTGCTCTATCACTGTTGCGTGTTGTGGGTTTTCTGGACACATTACATAGGCCTATGACAAGGGAGGGAGAGGGAGACACCTGCGTGCAGACACGCACACACAGCAGGCTACAATAAATTGCCTAACAGACAGCAGCCTAATTTCGAGGTATCACCAGGGTGCGATTCGAGAAACGAGAAAGCACTCGTTTGATAAATAAGCCAGTAGGCTAGGCCTAGTAGACAAATAACTTACAGAAATAATCTGTACAGCAAAAACAAATGTTGGTGGGTATTTAAACTATCTAGCGGGTGTTTTAACAGCTGCAAGAAATAGAAGCTTATGGCCCATATGTTCTGGTTCGTAAATTATTTTCATAAAACTTCAAGTTGCCCTATAACTTCTCTCCAAACTCTTCACTGCACTGTAGCCAATTAACTGACAGTATGATAGTAAGCTATTTATTTTCTGTAGGCTTCAATAAACACATATATTTTTTCAACTTTTACAATATTACGCACTTGGCTACTGAACGCAAATCTGCAGGAGAGAGAATGCACGCAGCCTACGCAGCGTGTAGCGCAATGTGTAGGCTATTTGTATACCAACTAACACTGTTAGCCAATTCACTAACTCAAGACTTCAGTGTCATCATATACAACATTTTACATAACAAATACAGAAAGGATGGAGGCAGCAAAGGTAGAGGAGTCATTTCAGATGGGTCAAGAACAAGGTGAATTTGTATGTTTCTCAAAACGTAGTCCAACCCTGCATTAGAGGAGCTGAGCACACTCGCTGTTTAAAGTCATACACAACGGTAAACTAAAACTAAGCTAAAGGTAAATGTTACAAAGTTGGCAAAATTAATATAGGCTATTATTAGCTATGAAATTATTCGTTCGTTCATTTTTTTTTTTTTTGGGGGGGGGGGGTTACAAACATATTCAAAATCCCCCACCCCCCTCTGTTTTTTACACAAATCGCACCCTGGGTATCACTAATACCTATTAAATAAATGTAAAGGACACAGAACTGTAAGCTCAAATTCAAAAACGTTTGAAGTCTACCCAAACATATGCAAAGGGAATATATATAAATTGTGTTGCATATAGCCAGCTTAATTAATGTCAATTTAAAGATTATGATTAGCAGTTTCTATGCATTTTTCCATTGATAGTTACAGGAAGCCACGTTTTGTTTAAACTATTGTTGCTTCTAGCCCACGTTACCTCCAGTTTCACTTGCTGCAGGGACGCACACATTGCATGATCGATCATAAGCGTTCTATCTCCGATGTAGAACTCAAATGTGTCTTGACGCCGCCGTTTGTAAGATCAGATCAAATAAAACGTTCTAAATGGAACGCGATGTAATTAAGCTGTTCCTTTCCAAGCGTCTTGGAGACGTACTGTATGTGTGCTGACTGGGCTATGTCTATATAGTTGATGACACCAAATGAATAAGTATTGTAATTATGTTATTGGTAGTCGGAGGAGGAGTTACACACACACACACACACACACACACACACACACACACAACTCGGGATTTACTTTTCACAGTTTATTCACAAGAATTAATTAATACACCACTACCTCCCACACACAACCACCCCGCATTCATACAACCCGCTTAAACTAGCCCTCTCTATGGCCGAGTTAAACTAGGGGAAGGGACTGGCCATTAACCCCGGCCGGGGGCTAAACTCAAAGCGCGCGCACGCACACACACACACACACACACACACACACACACACACACACACACACACACACACACACACACACACACACACAGTAGGCCACACTAGACTGCAATAACAAGGCAATCAATAGACTGCGCTAGATCACAGGGTCCTATGACCGGCTTTGAGAAAGTACTGGTTTAGTCTGTACAGCAGCTCCAGCCTGGAGCGTTATGAGACTGACCGTAAGTGTCCAGAGATAATTCAGAGTCCGCAAGTAGCCTAATCCACAGAGTTCGCAAGTATCCACAGTGTTCGCAAGTAATCAACAATGTTCGCAAGTAATCCACAACGTTCGCGAGTAGCCATTCCCTACAGTATGCTGCAAATGAGCAGATGTGTGAAGCACCGGGCATAACTTAATTTCGCGGCTACGTGGAGCAGTAGTAGGTTCATTGTTGAGGAGGCCCATAGTTTGAGAAAAGCTGCAGATCATAGGCAGAGAAAGCATAATGCTCTGAGAACAGTAGCCAAAGGTTTTCCTGCAGAAACAGGTGCCTTGGTGCACGCACCCCGCTTTTACTTTGACTCCCTGCATTGTGGCAAAAACTGTCAGTCAGACAGTGAATTTTGGTTTACTAAATTAGCATAATGCGGTAACAATTATCATTTCAATTCTATCTGAAATCTGCTCACTGCAGACGTTACAATGCAGACCCAAGCAGCAGCCTTGAAAGACGTACACTTTGAATTTGATCAGAGCGGCTCTGGTTCTTCACCTAACTTGGTGTGATTGGCTGGATGACCGTTCAATCAAATCAACAGACCTATTTGTGTCTCTGTGTGTTCGTTATAGATACGGTTCCAACTCTTTACGGGAGCGTTTATTTCCATATTTTACTTTCAATTTAATCTGACAAAAAGTGTGAGGGATATAATCGTGTTCCAGCAAAACTGTGTACATTATAACACCCACATCCCCCATGCTTGCTACGCGCCTGCGTGTGTGCGTGTCTGCACGCAGGTGTCTCCCTCTCCCTCCCGTGTCATAGGCCTATGTAATGTGTCCAGAAAACCCACAACACGCAACAGGGATAGAGCAATCATAGTATCATGATAGATTGCCATCTGGCGGTAGTGGTTTGTGGGCCTATTGGGGTCAAGTAGGAAGCCCAGCAAGTTCCAAAAGTAGAAAAAAAGTTTTGCGAGATCTCGCAAAGTTTTGCGAGATCTCGCAAAACTTTTTGCGAGATCCCGCAAAACTTTGCGAGATCCCGCAATAAGATCCTGCAAAAGTGCATCGTTTTTTTTTTCTTCCTCATGTTTTTTTTTCCCCACTACTTTTTTTTTTTTTTCTAACCCATGTTTTTTTCCCCCCATGTCACCCGGAGGGCTCCGTACAAAGGGCCTACGCACAGGAGCTGGAAAAAAATTAGGGAGTCGGGAATAATAATAATATTAACTAGAATTGCGGTTCCGAGGAACTGCAAGAGTGGGTTTGATCTGGGGCACGGAACTCGGCCTCATCCAAGGATTCCAACGGTACCTCATTTATGAAAATCGGGCACACGGATCAAAAGTTATCTGCATTAACGCAACATCCAATAAGCTAAAACGCATAAATAACGTGGTTGCTATGCTGGTTGCTAGGGCAATCATGCTGGTTGCTCAGGTGGTCGCTAGGTTAGAAGGCCAGCGCCTCCTGAGAGGCCTGAAGGGTCAGTTCTGAGGTTGTTGACTGCTGAAACCGAAAAATGGACTGCATTTTCTTAAAAGACAATGTGACTGAAGTGCGGGCAAAGTTTGCACAGAAATGTACGATTTTTCCCACCCTCATCGACCTTGTCATAAAACTTGTTTAAATGATCACACGACGCCTCCTTGCTGCTTTGTCGTCTACATCAGCCTTTCTCAAACTTCTTTGACCTGAGGCCCAGTCAAGGCATACTTTGGGGTCATAGGGCCCACCTACATGAACCCACCCCCCCATCAAATTGTAATGATATCACAATTATTATTATTTTTATATTATATTGCCTACATGCACTTCAAAACAGTCAATGTTTAAAGTGCTAAGATTGTTCACAAAAGTTTGTGAAAGCATGCACATCAGAGTACTGCTTTACTAATGTAAAATATAATTAGGCCTACACTAGTTTCATTGTTTTTGCATTGTTGCATGATTGATATGCTATTTAATTACATTTCATTTGAATGCCTGAATGTAAGAATTCAGGAAATACAATACCAGCTTTTAACATTTCTGTTGTTTACTAGTTTATGTAAATCACATAACACATGAACTGTTTACATACTACTGATAGCCCATTACTGTACACAATAGATTAGTATCTTCGAATAGTCAAGGTTGTTGACTGCTGAAACCGAAAAATGGACTGCATTTTCTTAAAAGACAATGTGACTGAAGTGCGGGCAAAGTTTGCACAGAAATGTACAATTTTTCCCACCCTCATCGACCTTGTCATAAAACTTGTTTAAATGATCACACGACGCCTCCTTGCTGCTTTGTCGTCTACATCAGCCTTTCTCAAACTTCTTTGACCTGAGGCCCAGTCAAGGCATACTTTGGGGTCATAGGGCCCACCTACATGAACCCACCCCCCCATCAAATTGTAATGATATCACAATTATTATTATTTTTATACTATATTGCCTACATGCACTTCAAAACAGTCAATGTTTAAAGTGCTAAGATTGTTCACAAAAGTTTGTGAAAGCATGCACATCAGAGTACTGCTTTACTAATGTAAAATATAATTAGGCCTACACTAGTTTCTTTGTTTTTGCATTGTTGCATGATGCTTGCATGAGAAATACTTCTCAAAACAACAGCAATTATATGGGTGCCGTTGTTTTGGGATGTTTCCCTCATGCAAGCATCATACACTGATAAAGTATTTATATGCTATTTAATTACATTTCATTTGAATGCCTGAATGTAAGAATTCAGGAAACACAATACCAGCTTTTAACATTTCTGTTGTTTACTAGTTTATGTAAATCACATAACACATGAACTGTTCATACTACTGATAGCCCATTACTGTACACAATAATACTGTGCCCATTCATTAACATATATTAAACATCAGGCGTCTTGTTTACACATTTAAACCATATTTCCACTTCGAATTTCGCTTCCAAATTGTAGTAGTAACTACATCTACGAAGTCTAAGGAAGATAACCATGTAGTATGTTTAACGATAAGATACATTTTGACAGAACTACAGACTTCGTGAAAGTAGTACCTACACTAGTTTCTTTGTTTTTGCATTGTTGCATGATGCTTGCATGAGAAATACTTCTCAAAACAACAGCAATTATATGGGTGCCGTTGTTTTGGGATGTTTCCCTCATGCAAGCATCATACACTGATAGAGTATATATATGCTATTTAATTACATTTCATTTGAATGCCTGAATGTAAGAATTCAGGAAACACAATACCAGCTTTTAACATTTCTGTTGTTTACTAGTTTATGTAAATCACATAACACATGAACTGTTTACATACTACTGATAGCCCATTATTGTACACAATAATACTGTGCCCATTCAGTAACATATATTAAACATCAGGCGTCTTGTTTACACATTTAAACCATATTTGCACTTCCAAATTGTAGTAACTACATCTACGAAGTCTAAGGAAGATAACCATGTAGTCTGTTCACCGATAAGATACATTTTGACAGAACTACAGACTTTGTGAAAGTAGTAGCCTACCTAAAATGTCTCCATTCACTTCATTGCAAAATCGCGGTTGGTCTGTTTACACATTAAAACAATATTTACACTTCGAATTTCGCTTCCAAATTGTAGTAACTACATCTACGAAGTCTAAGGAAGATAACCATGTAGTCTGTTCAATGATAAGATAAACTTTGACAGAACTACAGACTTCGTGAAAGTAGTACCTAAAATGACGTCATTGCAAAATCACGGTTGGTCTGTTTACACATTAAAACCATACTAACAATTTACATGTCGACTGCACATCCTTGTAACACCATACCAAGGGTCTTAAGAAGTGAGTCAATTTGGCTGATTACGTTAACGCATTTCCAGGGCTTGTCAGCTCAAAAAAAGCAGTGGATATTGCTAACGCATTCATTTTCAATGCTTAGCATGTTAGCTAACATTAAAAGGTTTGTATATGTGCTAACGCTTACTTGAACGTTCCTATTGTGGCTTGTGGGGTAGAATTTAACTTGTTCACACGTTAAACATTACTGTTGTTTACTACTTTATGTAAATCACATGACTATAATAAACTGTAACTTACTGAGAGCTAAGGTAATTCTGATTCAGTGTGATGAATGGCCATCACGTAAAGCATATGACAACAGCAAATAGCTAACGTTTACATTAGCCTAACTTACATATCGTTGACGTTGACCCGACACGTTTATAAGTTAGACCATAGATTGATAAGGACGTCCATGAAAATTCCGTGTGTATCCTGTGTATCTTTCGTGCTGCTATCCTGTTGCCTCTTCCCTGTTGTTCCGGCAACAAGGTTTTTACGCGATATTTACGCCACATCTCAGAGAGTTGTTGTTTGGTGGGTCAGGTGACGAGCCGTCGAATCACAGCACAGCACCCAGAATGCATTGCAACACACCGTCATGAAGGGACTCATCGTTAGGTCGGCTTTAAATAGCATACAGAACCTATAGTAATATAACGTTGTCTGTAAGCTCCACAGATCGTGGCAAGACAATTGAATTGATTGTGGACTTCTTGCCGGGCAATGATGAGTAACTTAACTTGAATAGTAATGATGCGTGGATGTGCATAATATCTGCATGAAAGTGTGGTTCTCAATGTAATAATCTATACAACTGTACACATGACTAAGTTTGAATGGAGCTAGCTGGGCATAGGACTGGGCTGAATGGATTGGTGAAATACTTTATTTATTTATTTATTTAATGACCTATATGAACATGGTTTGGCTTTACAACTGGTGCTGGCAAGGCATTGAACTGGGCTGAATGGATTTGGAAAATATATATATATTATTTTTTTAATGACCTGTATCAACATGGTTTGGCTTTAAAAAAAAGATGAGACAGCGCTTTGACCATACGGCATACGGGTCAAAAGTTACATGCACACACCTTCATTATACACAGACAGCCCAGCCCAGGCCATTAGACATTGCCAGGTGGCTTAGAACTCTTCCAGGTGCAAGCTTAAACAATCAGAGCTGTGATGTCACAATCGGATTTAGAATCCTTGAACATTCCGCCATTCATTTCAATGGGGCCGAAAAACGCAGAAAAACGGGAATACCGCGAAAACGACAAGGGACAAGGGCAAAGCCATGCTGTGGTCTTGCTGGATCAAACCCACTAATAAGAAAACTTAAGAAGAACAATAAGTGTGCTGCTTTGCAAGCACACTTAATAATATTAATAATAAGAAAACTTAAGAAGAACAATAAGTGTGCTGCTTTGCAAGCACACTTAATAATAAGAAAACTTAAGAAGAACAATAAGTGTGCTGCTTTGCAAGCACACTTAATTACAAAAACTGAAACCATTATTTCATTGTTATACAGTGGATCCATATTCAGAAGACATTAGGGCTGAAACGATTCATCGAGTTACTCGAATAACTCGATTAAAAAAAATACTCGAGGCAAAAACCCTGCCTCGAAGCTTTGTTAAATTCCTATGACGCGCACTATACGCGCAGGGATCTGATTGTTCCACACAGACCGTTGTTCAGGAAGCACACCACTAGTGCGTGAATCGTGATACATTCTGAATTTAGCTGGCGCGATGGCGGAGTCAAGATGTCCATAAATGGCAGAGAATGTCTAAAGTTTTCAAGCAAAGTTTTGGGATCTTTACATACTCAAAAAGGAAAAGAACACAAGCATCTGAACCGAAAACATCCACTTCATGCTGTTTCACCAAGCGTCAATAAAGTAGGCTATCTATCAATCTATCTAGCAGCTAGCCTATCTACGTAGCCTATAGCCTACAATAAAGTTGGCTGATTTTAATCACATACTGTATTTGTAGCGATGTCGTGATATAATGTTTAACTTTGATGTTGTTAAGTAGTACATTTATTCATGTTCAATTGCAAGACAGTGCCTCAAAAAGAACCCCTTCTTATACACACATGCATGCACCCTCATCTTCCCTCATGCACCACACGCGTGCACACACACACACAAACAGGTTGCTAGGTTACCATAGCAAATAGGCTCACCCCAGAAATGATTTTAGCCTAATGGTAAAATTATTTGTTAGTAGCCTAATGTTAGGCTATTTTTAAGTAGCCTATTGGTACAATTATTTGTTAGTAGCCTAATGGCAAATGCTGCAGGTGTAGAAATCTACTGTACATAAAACAGATATTTACTTTGATGTCAGGTCTAGATTACAGCATGAAACTTGTTGTGCATATTAATACATTAAATTGCTTTCCCTCTTCTCCCTCCCAGCACTTCACAACATAGTATGGACAGCTTTGTTCGCCCAGCTAAGTCATGCACAAGAGGCTGCAATTTTACAGAGAGCATTTTGAACATTATTTAATTGTTGGCACTGGCACTTATAAACACTAAATGGGTAAATTGCAATAAATGGGCTTAGTTTTGGAGCCAAATGTTGGAGTTAGAATAAATACCTCTGTGCCAATTGCTTGATCATTTTACAGCCATGTCATTTTCGTTATGCATTATTTGTTTCGGTTGTTTAAAAATGCAAAAAAAAATGTATCCGATTAATCGATCGATAAAGTGCTAGATTAATCGATTACAAAAAGAATCGATAGCTGCAGCCCTAGAAGACATTGAACTTTTAAAAAAATGTACAATAACCTTTCCTCAAAAATGCCTAGACCTTGTCTAACATTAGCATCATCTACCTGCCACTATACACAGCTATATAGTGAGCTAGTTCAGTGCAACCTACTGTAGCTTTAATACACAACTGAAACAAAAGCAAGTGACAAATTCAACTACCCTATATTTATGGCTTTATTTACTGACTGTATTGCTGACAATATGTGAGAATTTGAGCTGCAGCCTGCCTCTTGACTTCACCTGCCAACACTTTGCAAAGCATGGACTGAACTTGAAACTTGAAAACTTCAAACTTGAGAGTTTGTCCAATAAACGTCTAGCTTTGCTGCACTGAGAAAAGTACATTATGAAGTGCAATTGAAAATCCAGTGAAGCTGAGCTTCTATGGGTTTTTAATTGGATCATGTAGTCGCAGCAATGTATGAGAAAAAAAATCACGATAGACGACCGGCGAAAACTTATTGCTGGACGAACTAGCCATGAAGTCGAACACGTTCTAGCATGCTCTAGTTGGAATAGTAATGTATATACAGTAACATTTGATAAACTTTTCCGTGATATTTCAGAGGAGGTGGAGCGTCTCTTGTAGTCTAAGAGTCGCCTCTGACACATACACACAAAGGAAAGGGGGAGGGAATAGTCAATAGGGGTTATAAAGTTTGATGGTAGAACAGAGTCGAGCTGTGTGAGCTGTCGAGTCCTGGCCTAGCCTTTAGCCCCAAAATGTTCCTTTTATGTGTATTTAATATATATCCATATTAAATGTTCCAACATCAACTAAAATGTCATGACATAAAAACAAAACATATTTGCATGAAATTAATTTGAAGGACGTAGTTCGTGGTGCTGACTGGTCTGGTGTCTTGATGCTATTTGATTTGTTACTTCAAAATAAATACAAGCGAAACGTAGGCCACAGTTACTGGATTTAAACATAGTTTAAGGGAGAGAAGCACACTTGAACTGATAAAGTTGACCGAAAAGACATAGATAAAATTGATATAAGAAAATGTCCATAGATCCACGGTGCTTCAGTTGGTGCAGCTAGCATTTGACAATGACTTGACCCGAAAGTGCACTAGTGAGAAGGACAGGTCATGATTAGGCTGCAAGGCTTTTTCTAATTTACTTCATGGCACGCACGCTATGTGTGTGATAGAGAGACAGTGAGAGAGAAATGTGGCTTCTACGTATGCAGTGTTTGTGTGTGTGTGCTTGTGCGTGCATGCGCGTCAGAGAGAGAGAGAGAGAGAGAGAGACTTCAAGACAAAACCGTTTCTCCTTGCGTGTCCCTTGTCAGTGGAAACTATCATGCTTGATGTGAGTCAGATGAGGGGCCCTGAATGCCTGTAGGCCTACTCTTTCTGTCTCAAACTGCTTGAAAAAAGGGGCCACCAGAACTGTGAAAAATTCCCTGGGAGAAATACCCACAGACCCTTTAGGTTATAATGCAATTTCATGCTGTTAATTGAGATTGCATTTTTTAATCGCTCAACAGCCTGAGTATCTACAAACAATTTCCAACTAGATGTCCAACATACAATTTACCCGAACTTACTAGTGTAACCGACTGCTGGTTCTAAGACTGAGGCTCGATGGGCAGTGAGTGGAAACAATAAATGTGAATTCACATGCATAAAGCTACACACAGGAAGGCCTGACTATTTACAGTCTTTTTAATGCAATCAAATCAGCAAATTAGCAGTTGCAGACAAAGGGAGATACTGTAGGAAACATGACATGAAACAAAGTAATCTAATTCATGTGTTGAAATGTTAAAACACCAAAATCTTTCAATTGTGTGCACAGTTGAGTAAGTTAGTAGTGAGATGTATGGCTGCAACAATAATCAATTACTCAAATAGTTGTTGACAATGAATGAATTGGCAACTTTGGTAATCGTTAATCAGTTTGTACTATGTTTTAGGGAAACTACCTCAAAATTCTCTGATTTTTACATCCCTATATGTCAATTCAACATTTGATATGTAGTCTATGTTCTATTGTGAATACAACAGGTTTTTGAGATTTGTAAATTATTGCATTCCGTTTTTTATTTACAATTTGTACCTTGTCCCAACTTTTTGGGAATCGGGGTTGTATTAAAACCTCAGTAGCTGTAAACGCTGTGATTCATTCACTCTTAATGTTTCTACAGTTATTACTAAGCAGTACAAAGAGCCTGAAGAGAAGCATTGTGAGCCAGAGCCAGACAGCTTGCATGAGGAGCCAGCCCAGGTAATATTCATTAAGTACAGGACATATTCTCATAGGGAAATGGCACTAAATTGAATCGAAAACCCTTTCCGTGGAGCACTTGCACATATTTGTAGCACTGTATGCTCCACTCTTTAAAAGAAAAAGAGAGAGAGAACAAAAGCTGATAATACAGTATTTTTTGTTGATGTTTTCTGAGTTGAAATCACAGACATCAATGCTAGACATTATGTAAAATATAAATGAAGAGCTCTTTTCCAAATTTTCATTTTAATGCATTTTCATTAATACTTTTTTTTTACATTTTGTTTTCCAAGTAATTTTAAGTGGAACTGTAATTGGATTATTGTTATTTGATTTATCTTTACTCAATCAAAACAACACAACTGCACTTGTATTGTTATTACCTGAAATACACAATTAAATAACATAACTTAATTATGTTAACTTAATAACTTAAACTAATGTCTAAATTAATTTAGTGTTTTGGAAAAGAGCTCTTCAAATTTGAATGTGATAAGAGTATTGCAAATACACTGCTAGTTTATGTCATGTGAACTCAGTATTACTAATTCTTTACTATTACTATTTACTATTACTTCTTTCTCTTCTTTCTACCACTATCTCTCTTTACAGTATCTTTGTTTTTACTTAAATCCTCCTCACTATTATCTTGGTTATCTTGTTTGTTGTACAAAAAGTAGTTTTTAGTCTCAAAGCGAGCGGTATATTGCACTATACCTTGAATGCTGTGCCTCATTTGTAAGTCAGCTAAATGAATAAATGTAAATTGAAGAAGTATAATAAACCTTGCTTGACAATTATGTCAATCTACAGGTGCAAGAGCAAAGCAGTCATGAAGATGTAGACAACAGGGGCATTTGTGCACGTGCACTTTATGACTACCAAGCAGGTAAGCCCTCCATTATTAACTCATTGAATGCCAAGCTGTTTTCGGAAGCTTTGTCCTAGAGTGCCAGCAATCTAGACCATTGTTGATGATTTTTGTACAGCCACAGCATATTCTGTGCTCGTTGGCTCGTTTAAAAGGTGAGACTTTAAGCTCTCAGTGGGTGCAAACCGTGTATTTCTACACGCCTCTGTTCCTGAGAAATCCCAAGCTAAACAGTGGCTAGTTTTCATCAAAATCGCTGTTTTTTTTTCTAGAAATGGAGATGGTTAAGGCCTGGTTTTGAGCTGACGTGCATGCGTCACTGATTCGACCCAAAGCGGCAACCGAGTTATGATAAAATGTCCAGATAAAATGTCCAGATGGTGCGTTTTCATGAGTTTTCGATCGATCGTCATATATTTCATTTCCATTCATCACAGAGTTCCCAAAATCACATATAAGGACTAGAGTGTCTAGTTTCGTAATTTAAAAAAAAAGCTAAAAACGTAATATTCAGGGTTCCCGCAGATCCTTAAAAAGTCTTAAAAAGTCTTAAATACAACTTTACAATTGTCTGGGATGTCTTGAATTTTCGAAAGGGAGGTATTAAATTTGCGTATGGGACCGCCAGCGAGTGAGCGAGTGAAATGTCTTCATCCGGTTTCGTGTATTTAAAACGTAATTGTATAAGTGACTATAAGGCTACAGGAGGAAGTGTAGTGGTTGCAGAGTGAAGATGTTTTTCACGGGTGTGGTTAAAGGTGTGAAAACGGTAATAATACAGTATGTACAAATATGCCTGACATTTTCGTGGTGTAGCCGAGGCCTGAGATACGCAGGTAGCCTACGTGAGTGGGAGAAAGAGTTGGTAAGCCAGTTAGCGATAGGGTGGCCATACGTTTGAACTTAGGCCGGACATGGATTTTAAAAGCCCTGTCCGGCGTCCGGCGCAGCCTCAAGCCGGACGCTCATTTGTTCTCCTTTTTGTAGTTGTGCTGGGCATCTAGAATCTTTGCTCGAACGCAGCATCGTTTCACAAACTATGGACACGAAGACTGCTGGTCAAATTATGCGCAGTGCTTCTGTCACCCGTCTTATAATTTGCTGCACAATTTATGAAGGAACCACGGACCATAGGCGCCGATTTATGTTTCCATCGGTGGGTGCTCAAACAATTAAATGCCCGATACCAACGCCCATGTGTATTGTTGCCATACGGTTTTTGAGAAGTAATGTATGCACTTCAACACTTTAGGAAATCAACAGCGGCCGACACACAAAACGGCAATACAGTTTGCGGGAGTCCATGGGCGTCACCCCCGAGGACATTTCTTAAATGTCTGTACATGTTAAATACTGTACATGTTACATACTGTACATGTTAAATTGATCTGTTTGCATCTTTCCAGCGTGTGTTGATGGCCTAGCCTAGGGAAGAACATATCGAAGTTATAATACCTGTAATATCTGTCAGCAGCTTGCTTGCCAGCCTTTCCCAGTAGGCATACTTCGCAAAAGTTGTGAAATAACCGCATATTTTTTTTGAATGTCGGCGACTGGCTACATAAAAAAACAACGTGCGTTCATAATACGTGCGTTCTTGAGATGAAACCAGTAGTTTTCAGGAGGATCATGCGAGGAGGACCTGTCTCTTAATTAATTTAAAACAAGTCAATGGTTTTACAATATTTCACTCAAGCTTTTGGTTGGTTTAGATACAACTGGTATGCAAAATGTAAAGTAGTGGATTAACTGCATATGGGACAATAGATGCACATAGTGAATTATGTAAAGCAGTCCTATTAAAATATTTAAATAGCTTAGTCTAACTTAGGGATATTGAAGGGAATCCAGTCCAGTGCACATGTCTTTGGCAAGTAGCCTATACAGACACAGGTGAAGAACAGTCAGCCTCTGCCAGTAAGCACAACCAGATATGTACAGCCAGCTTCAAAAGCAAGCAGCCCAGACCCTAAAATTGGGCATTTATAGCTGTGAAGGTAATTCACACACAATTATTTTTCTTTCGCCAAAATATATTTGGTAACTTCTGTAGACATCCAAAATGGGGTGGGGGTTAAAATTAGTAGAGAAAAAAATCTATTGCATAAAACAGTTTTAAGTTGTCGTATGTATCTTTTTGCCGTGGTATAGTCTTAATTTTTCCATTTAGAAGTCTTGAAAAGGTCTTAAAAGTCTTTAAATTTGCACTTGGAAAATGTGCAGATAGCCTGAATATTAAGTTTTTGGCACTCAACGCATGGGAAGGAAAAACGTAATATTACGTTTTTGGCACTCAATGAGTTAGTGAATGAGATAAGTACTACTTTGCCCCATGGAGGGCTATGTCCAGTGAAGGGTGCAAGTTGCAAGACGGTGATGAGATTGATATTAATATAAATTAACAGGATATGTAAATCTTATTGGATCAGTTGCCACAAAACTGATGGAGAACTTACAGTTGTAAAGGATAAAAGTAGAGATACTATTTGTATTTGAAATGGAATAAAGCTTCAGTTTCGTAGACCCATTAACGCTAGCATTATAATGATTGTTCAAATTGATGGTTCTGTTTAAACCGCAATTGTTGAGCTATAGTTTAGTTTATACCTTAGTTTTGTGTTGTTTGGGAGAGGGTGGAGGGAGAATAAGGAAAAAAGAAAGGACGAAAGTCTGGGTCTTATCAAATCACCAACAATTTGGACATTTTAGTGAAGAGCGCCAAAGAACATGGAAGATTAACTAAACTTTGCACTGGTAAAAGAAACAAAAATAAATGTAGCCTCAAATGGTGATTAATGGGGTCCAAGTAGTTTGGCTGCCACTAGAGGCAATTTGAAATTAGTTTACAAGTTGAGCAGATGAAAACAGGTACCTGCAGTTTAGGAGTGAGTTAATGGGAGTTAAAAGAATAAGCACAACAAATTTCACATTTTCACAAATTATCCCCTTTTGACTGATTTGTGTCATATTTGGTGCATGGCTTCTATGTGCCATCATGAATGAGCCTATGAAGTTTCAGTACCAAGCCCTTTTTTAGGGGAATGCAAGCTAGAATCATTGATTCCAATGTGTAAGACGGGTAGCGGTCACACATTAATTATTAATTCACAGGATATTCAAACAATTTAGAAAGAAATATATATGTAACTGACTCACACCATGTCCTAACAGGATCCGAGCGAGCGACTGTCAATGGTATCTGTCTACACTGAATCCTTTAAATATGCCCTTCTATAATAATAATAATAATTAATTCATTCGTTTTGTATAGCGCCTTTCTAGAAACTCAAGGTCACTTTACAAGAAGGGGTGGTAGTAAGTGTGTGTGTGTGCGCAGGAGCGCTGGGTGGGATGGTGAGGGAATTAGAGGCCTAAGGCCTCAGTGAAAAGATGTGTTTTGAGGTGTTTTTTGAACAGGCCCACAGAAGAGGCACAGCGGATGTGGAGAGGGAGCTGGTGCTGAGGACGCTGGCGTGAATGTCGCCGTTTCTCAGTTTCCAAACTTATTCTCTGATTCCGAACTTATAGCCTACTCTAAACTTACCGGTTTACAGACTGTTGCCTCTGCGATTTGAAAATTAATGAATTACGAGTTGATGTTCTAACTTTTAGTCTGCATCAATTTCGCGTCGCATCTCTCGTCAGCCTGTGTAATCCGTGCCTACTCTACTATGGAACACAGACCATGCTAAACAATTGATCTGTGGACTACCAACGAGTGTACGGAACACGTACACCTTGCCTTGACACAGATTTACAGTGAACTGACCAGGTCATCCGGACTGCCCCCTCTGTTGTAGGCCTAACCTTGTTGAGGTTTCTCCTGTTTGTAGTTAGCAGCCACGCTAGCAAGCAAGCTAGGGGCGTTCCCAGCCGGACGCTCCTTTTTGCCATGACTCTCATTAAATACTCTGCAGCTGAACTTTTCAGACTTAGGACTCTGACCTCTCCGAACTGCCAGGAGGTCATTACATCTCTCTGCCTACTACGTCGCCCCGGCTACGTGCATAGGGCTGCCCGACATAAGTTTGTTTACATGGACAGTACTCCAGCTGTTCCTGCAGTTAGGTGCCATGCTTCACTGCGGCAACAGCATCAAAACAAACCACGCCCACCTACCATCAACCTGCGACCCCTGCTCTGTGTCAACAGCACTGTGACCCAGTGCTGCACTCACTAACAGGGCTGCCACATTCATGCTGCTGAACACTCGCTCACTAAATAACAAAGCCCTACTCATCTATGACTTCATGTCTGTACGGAGACATGGCAGAGCCAGCAGGTTTTTGTAACCCTCAAACAAGCTACTCATCCAGACTATGTATACATCCAAAAGCCTCGTAGCTTGGGACGTGGTGGTGGGTTAGCTGTTATTCACCGATCTGTTATACAGGTCAAAGAATTTCTAATCAACTCCACCTCATTTGAGTGCCTCCACTTTGCACTGGCTGGTGCCACACAGCTCCAGGTGGTATTTGTCTACCGGCCCCCTAAAGTCTCCACCAACTTTGTACCAGAGCTCTCTGGGTTGCTTGCCACCATCTGCCCCATGTCCCCAATGTCTATCCAACCGCAAACAGTATGTCACCCTGAAGGACATTAACTCCATCCTTGCCTCAGTTAACCATGGTGTCCCCCAGGGATCTGTACTCGGCCATCTCCTCTTCACCATATACATTCTCCCCCTGGGTCAAATTATACGTCACCACGGTCTCAGCTTCCACTGCTACGCTGTTGACACCCAACTGTACATCAGCACCAAACTCTCAACTCCGCTTTCCACCTGGACCACTTGTCAACTGTCTGCAAGAACTTAAAACCTGGATGACCTCTAATCTTCTCAAACTGAATAGCAATAGAACTGAGCTCATGGTGGTGCCTCCTAAGCCACTGCTCAGGAGGGTTGGGGATCTTCTCCTGGACGTGGATGGCTGTTCCATTGCCATATCCCCTGAAGTCCGCAACCTGGGCGTCATCCTGGACCCTACCCTGTCATTCCAATCCCACATTAAAAACACCAAAATCTGCATTCTATCACTTGAAAAAACATCTCAAGACTATCACTTGAAAGACACTCATCACCTGCTTCATCTCCTCCCGTCTGGACTACTGCAATGCCATACTCACAGGTCTTCCCTCCAAGGCCCTGGACAGGCTGCAATATGTACAGAACTCCACTCTGCAATATGTACAGAACTCAGCCAGCACTAAGCCCTGGCAGCACATCACCCCCACCCTCATGTAGCTCCATTGGTTACCAGTCAAGTTCCGCATCATTTACAAAATCCTGCTTCTCACCTACAATACCCTCCATGCTCTGGCCCCTAAATACCTTTCTGACCTACTCCACCCCTACACCCCTCTGCGGTCTCTCCTTTCCTCCAACAAGGACCAGCTGGCTATACCCCGCACCAGATTTAACTTTGGGGACAGGGCCTTTTGTGTGTCCGCACCAACTCTTTGGAACCAGTTCCCCTTCTATTGAGTCATATTTCTCATTCAAAATAACAGAGCAAAGCAAGCGACAGAAAGAAAATAGAAGCCGAGCGTCCGACAAAAGTTCTCTCAAACCTGTGCGTTGCATCATGCTGCTCGCGTCGCTTGAAAACAACGGAATTAAACGGATATCACTAATGTTCACTCGCATCACATCTGGTTAGGACATGGTGTCATGTTGAAATTATGCACATTTCCGACCTAATTCACTTCCAATACCCCAGTGTTTTCATTCCTACTTTACGTCCAGGCTATTTCTATCAAATGTAGACAGACAGATAAGTGTTGTGTCCTAATTAATTTGATAATAAATTCTTTCTGACTGAAATACCGAAGACCTAAAGACAAAGCCCTAACTATGGCTAAATACAATATATGAGGTTATATCTTTTGATTAGAGGAAAAACTCTCGAGGTTGTGTTAACAATTTACTGTTTTTGCCCTAGCTGATGACACAGAGATCTCCTTTGACCCTGATGAAATCATCACTGGCATTGAGATGATTGATGAAGGCTGGTGGCGGGGATTTGGTCCAGATGGCCACTTTGGAATGTTTCCTGCGAATTATGTTGAGCTCATCTAATACAGTAATCCAGACAATTGGCAGAACACCGATTGACCACAGGACTAAGTCACAGAATCTCTCAAAAGGAACCAGCAATGAAAGACCCCTTTTTTATTGGAAGCACCTGCACTGCAACTATGAGTATACTTCATGACAGTCATGTAATGTGAGATTATTTTCCATCTTATGTCTCACTGCTGGTGCAGTTATTGTTGTGTGTGTGCTTTCTGTTTGTTTGTTTTTTGAGTGTTCACATTTATCAGGTATGCAGCAGAAGTGAGTACACGCCCGTGTATTGTCACACACATGTCAAGTAATTAATCAGTCAACCTGGGTTTGATTCCCGCCGTTATGAGTCTGTGTCGCTTTGGATAAAAGCGTCTGCTAAATATCAGTCAATTTAACTTTAACTTTTAACTTTAATTCAAGTTTGTATCACCGTAATTACATTATTTTTAAGTTTAACATTAGGATCTGTGCTCTTATGTAAAACTAGAGATGTGGTTCCTGAAGGAAATACCTGTGCATGCAAAGTGTTGGTCGCTATGGCGTTGCTTTGGTTCCTAGCGTTTTGCTCGGGCTGAATGGAGAGAGACCGAGAGAAAGGGCTCCGCTGCGCGTTACACAACATTCTGGAGAGATGTACTACCAGTCTTCAGCAACAATTTAACTTAGCTGCACTTTGTTGAGGTGGTTGTGTTGCCTCTAAATGTACCTTTAAAACACTGCTGTTCTATTGGCTTCAAGGCAGGTGACATACTTGGCCAGGTAATAGTTGTGACTTTTTCTTCTTCAGAAACTCTTTTTTTCCAAGCTTCTGGAGATTGGACCAAACAATCAACCAATCAATCAGTCAATCAATTTGGTATATTATTGTGCAATATCACCATGAAGCTAGTCCTAATACACTTTACACATTAACAAGAAAATACAACACAACCACTGAATAAAATCTTAAATAAAATGTAAGTATAAGAGTAAAATGGATGTAATCTTGTCAGTATTGTGGTGTATTTACAGGCATTCATGGTGCCATCTATAAAGGACAACACTTGAACTCCTGTTCACCATAACACATTCCCAATTTTAACTTTGTGCATTGTCATTGAGACCATGGTTGTAGTCCCGGCCAGGTTTGCACCAAACATGCTGCTCCCCATCTAAGCCAAACAAATATAATTTGATCTCATCTGAATAAAAATGTGCTTCCAATATTCATCAGGTTTATGCTGCATTGACAGTATGCACAATGCATCCTTTGCACTCTCATTGGTCATAAATACTCAGATTTCTGTTTTCAGAGTTATACTGTGCTGTGCAAGTAATGCACAGTCTTTGGTGTCATTTTAGTATGACAGCCACTGTGACTCTTATTAGTAGTGCTATGGCACATTCTATACCTCTTCTTTTTTGCTGTGATTGTGTTGCTGTGATTGTGCTGATTTTTTTAGCTGGTCACTAATTCCTGTATCCTTTACTATCTTTGTGAAGGCTCTGAATTAGATTTTCAATTCTTCTGGCAATTCCATGGTTATTATTTCATGGAATTATAGACACATACAGATACAGCTCATATGTTCAAAACTCAGAAAGTTCTGGTGGTCACTTTATAGCACAGTAAATCACATTACATGTCAGCGATCACAGGTGTATTCACTCTTGTTGCATTGAATTTGCACCTTCAGACCTGTATTTCTAATATAGAGTTTCTAAAGTTGTTGTTTGTTGTTTTTGTTTGTTCATAAGAGGAAATACTATACATGTCAACTTGAAAATAATGCAATTATTGAGAGGCAATACCATCTTTTAATCATTTTACATATAAGTGATATTACACTGGGGTTTACTCACTTCTGTGGTATACTGTTTATAATTTGAATACTAGCCAAGTCCCAATTAAGACTTAAAATTACTATTATTTTGTAAGTATTTTCTTTGTTGTTTCTTAGTTTGTTTTCCAAAGAATGTTTAATTATTGTTCAAATCAATTTTAAATCAGTAACTTAATCAGGTAACTTGCTACATTCCTCTATTATGCAGTATCCCTATTTTGTACATCTGACAGACATAGCTATTGTTTTTTATTGTGCTCCCTGTAAATTGTGTGGCTAACATTCTGAACATATTGATCTAAAAAAAATTTTAAGGGGAAGAGTTCATCAAGTAATCATGTTGCAGTGATGCTGCTGTGGTATTTGATTTGAAAATGTAATCCACTATCAAACCATGGTGAAGTATTAGTTTCCCACTGTATTGCAGGCAGGATACATAAGGATAATATGCTTTTATTTTAGTAATGTCATTATAAGAAATGTTCTACTTGACTTCTGTTTCCTTAACGTTATGAAGTCTTTCATTATGCATTCATGTATCAGCATTTCAATTACTGTCCAGATATCTACAGCCATTGAGAGAGTATGTAGAAGATTCACAAACAGATATTAACATCATCTGTGATTCCAGTGTAAAACTATTTAAAAATTAATATTTATATGTTCAGGGCTTTGTGATCTTGAAAATCTGATGACTAAGATAAAAATAACATTTCTGAATTGTCTGTTTGGTTCAGAAATAAAGGAATCTATAAATACCTTCCACCAGTTTGAGTTATTTGACACCCAAAGTCATATTCAAGTCGATAAGCAGCACCTCAACTATCTTGTCTTTTAAAAAACATTATACTTTTGTAAATTCATCTATATTTTCATGTAAATTCATCTATATTTAAATAGATCAGGGGCTTCATTTTGAAAAACAATTGTGTAGAAACCACCCTTCATCTCATGATCTTAAATCATTTCTCAAATGATTGTACACGTGATTCAAAGAAAATGAACATACACACAAAAAAAACATTCATAAATCACTCTTTTAGATGTGCCGTGTATATATCACAAATGATCGGGAAATTGTGGCCAGTCGAATGGTTGTAGTTTTCTGACTAGTGAGCACCTCATTAATATTGTAACGTCGGCGCAAAAAGACAGTGTTCACGTTCTCCCGCGCAGGGGATCCTGGGATACGAGAGCGAACATTTGGGGGGTTTATGTCGTTATTCTCCTTAGTTTTGTGTGTAATGTTAGCGTCTTTATTGTAACATGTTTCCCTTTTAGTTCTCCCTCGTGTGTGATCCTTTTTGTGTGGGAGGCTGCGTCCTCCCCTGTATGTGTAGTGTGTGTGCGTGCTTGACCTGCCCTGTTTGCATTGTGTTCTGTGTCGGTCTGTGTCCCGGCTCTCGTTCCCAGTGAATAAACCTTTTGATTGGACAACTGTGTGGTTCGCTATCAAATCGTTACATTGGTGTCAGAAGCGACTTTCGAACATGGCCTCCGCTCAGCGAGAGAAGCTGGGAGCGGGAGACTTCACCGCTGGGTGGAGGCCCACGCAAGAGGATCCAGAGAGAGCCCTTGTAAGGGCTACTAAAGAGCTTGAGGCCTTCTATCGTTACCGCCGCCGGAGGAGAGGAGCTATCGCCGAGACCTGCCTGCTGCCATGGGAGGAGATCTGGCCAGATGAAGTGGTCGCGGAGAAGATGACGCTGGCCGCCCAGGTGACTCCACGGCGAGCCGCGACGCGTGTGCAGAGCCGAGGGAGTGCGGCGAGGAAGAGGTTCCTAGACGATGGACGGTTGGCGGAGCCGCTGAGGGCAGCGAACTCACGACGGTGGGGCAGGTTTGACGGAAATGCCGTCTGAACTTTAAAAAAAAAACTTTTGGGTGCGTGTGAGAGGCACTGTGCTGTGTGGGCGCCCGTTCTAGTTGGCCTGTTGGCCGGCGCCTTTTGAAAAAGTTTGTGTGTGGAGTTCGATAACACGACCATCTCGGGGGTCGTGCCTTCGCCGAGGCCGCGAAGGAGTGGAACGGGCCGGGAACAGAGCAGTACGGCTCTGCGAGATGGCAACACGAGGAGGGACGCCGAAGACGGTAGCTGCAGCGGGAGAGCTCAGCGCGGTCCGGTTGCTGTGGAGTCGGTGCCTGTCTGTCCTGGTCGGCGACTCGACGGAGCGGAGTGGCGTTGGCGCAGCTTCATCTGGCCCCCCTCGAACCCCGGTGCTTGGTACAGTGTCGACGGTTGTAAGGCCACCTAGGGCCCCGTCTGGAGAGGAGGAGTGCCGCGGTGTCACGCCGCGGAAAGTGCAGCCTGAGGGCGGCTGCTGAGAGGGAGCTGGTGACGAGCGGGTCGGCCACGTGGCTGCTAGCACGCCCGTACTGGATTGCTAGCAGCGTGGCGCCCGTTGAGTGAGCTCCTGCGGCGTGCACCCCACGTGAGTTGGCGGTACTGTCGCACTGAACTGAGTGGCGGGCGACGCGCGCCGACGTTAGCATGTGGCTACCTCGTGGGCATTGCCGAGGACGGCAATGGCTTGTTGGGGGAGCTGTGTAACGTCGGCGCAAAAAGACAGTGTTCGCGTTCTCCCGCGCAGGGGATCCTGGGATACGAGAGCGAACATTTGGGGGGTTTATGTCGTTATTCTCCTTAGTTTTGTGTGTAATGTTAGCGTCTTTATTGTAACATGTTTCCCTTTTAGTTCTCCCTCGTGTGTGATCCTTTTTGTGTGGGAGGCTGCGTCCTCCCCTGTATGTGTAGTGTGTGTGCGTGCTTGACCTGCCCTGTTTGCATTGTGTTCTGTGTCGATCTGTGTCCCGGCTCTCGTTCCCAGTGAATAAACCTTTTGATTGGACAACTGTGTGGTTCGCTATCAAATCGTTACAATATTATGATGAAGGGGTTATTATGATTATTGATTATTATATCAACATTAGCATATTGATGCTTTAATGAGATCAATGGCCTAACTAAAACCTTTAAAAAATAAAATATTAAAATCAATATTTATTTTAATGTCTAGTGCTGTCAGTTCAAATAGCCAATTTTGGTTGCAGGCAGCACTTACTGGTAAGAGGTTTTAGAAGTAAGATTGTATAAGGCTTTGGAATTAGGAAATAGAAAGGGCTGCCCCAGATGTTTTGCTTATTGGGTTCATAACTCACTGCTGAAATTTTAATTCTGCATCCATACACACACTTTATGACAAAAAAACTGTACGTCATGGTACAGTAGTTCTGAATATGACCCAGGGTCATAGACTGCCAGTGAGTTCACCGGGTTGGTCAGTTGTAAAGAACTTTGTTGACGTTGCATCGGATTTGAAGACACAGCTGTGCAGTTTCACGCGAGTCATCATTCCCTTGGACATTTTCAGCTGGTTGGAAATTGGACTAATTTTATTTTTTATTTTTATTTATTAATTTGTTTGTTGTCCGTCTTGTATGTCTTGGTGTCACGGGTACGCTGGCGACGAGGCCGCTCCCTCCGGCATCTATTGTCTTTGTTAGCCTATGTGTCAATGACAATGTCTTATATGTGGAGCGCTTTGGGTTGCACTCTGTGCATGTTAAATGTGCTATACAAATAAAACTGACTGACTGAAACTGACATATAAATCGGCACTAAAAACATCACTTTAAGGATATGTTTTTGGCTGGTACAGTATAGAAATCTAGTCTAGTTCGCTGGTCATTCTTCATTCATTCTGCATGTCGAGATTCGGGCTAATATCTCTGTGATTGTTTTCTTTCATGAGACTGGCAGGAGGGAAGTTGTTGAACTATGTTGAGCCTCTATGTTGAGACTATGAAGGTCTGCCAAACCTTATAATACTTCTTAGAGGAGCCTCTAATGTGAAACCTTAGTTCCTCTAGTTTAAGGTGGGTCATCACATCTTTGACCCACTGGCCATGTGAGGGTAGGAGCCTATCCTTCCATTTAAGAAGGATGAGTCGACGCGCTAAAAGAACTGCAAAGGATACTATTAGGGAGGGACACCTCTTCTGATACCACACCAAAGATGGTGGTCAGTGAGTTAGGCGTGATTTTCTGGCCACATATCTGAGACATTGTGTCAAATAATGAAGACCAAAAGTGGGCTATTGATTGGCATGAGAAAAACATATGGGATAAAGTAGCAGGTGCACTGAGACATCTTTGACAGGTGGAGTTTGTGTCAGCATAGATTTTAGCAAGTTTGCTTCTGCAGAGATGCAGACGGTGTAGGACTGTAAACTGTAGTAGCCCATGCACAGAGACGATTTATGAACTCTCTCAATTGCTGCCTCCCAAATTTCATCAGAAATGGCAAACTGTAATCCATCTTCCCATGCACATTTAACATGACTGAGAGACAGGCTGAAAGTTTCTTGAATCAAATGGTAAAGCTTGGAGATACACCCCGATCAAGGGATAAGCAGCTGTGTATGGTGCTGGTAGTTGGGGCTAATGGGAAGGATGAGAAGTTTTGTGCAAAGTCTCGAATTTGTAGGTATCTAAAAAAGTGTGATCTCGGAACGTCATATTTTTTGACCAGGAAATCAAAAGACATAAAAACTGAATCACGGTATAGGTCAGCAATGCTTTTCAGGCCCTTCCGGGACCATACACGGAAGGCGGAGTCCAGGAGGGCAGGTTTGAAAACAGGGTTGCGGATTATAGGGATCAATGAGATTGTGTGCTTGTAGCCAAAATGAATTCTGAACTGTGTCCAAATGCGAAGGGAGTTGGGTGGAACAAGGGCTGTTTGGGTGGCTTCTCCTACTGAGTGGCAACTGGTCCAAATGCCTGTCGCTCCATGTGGAACAAAATAAAGTCCTGGCGACGTCCCCTAAAGGTCCCCTGGCGAACGTCACCTCCTCGACATTGTGTAGGGTTCCCTTTACGTCCCGCGGACCTCTGTTCGGGAGGTCTAAAAGACATCCACGAGACTTTGAGAGGACGTCCTGTAATGGTCACCGTGACGTTATGCGCGCAACGTTTATGTTTCCGCGATGGTAAAAAAAAAAAACATGAAGCGTGATTTGGTATGGTATTACATCCTGTAAGTCTCAGCGTTGCTAGGAGAGAGGTAGACGGAACATGAACACACATTATTGACTTGTTCTACAACTACACAATCATCTTCACTCACCTCATATTTTCACGCATGTATGAAATCACATCCTCCGAATGCATTACACTAATGATGAGTAGACATGGACATTTATACCGGGCTAGGATGTGCTGCTTTCACATCTACGGTGTCATTTTCTTAATAAACTAATACGACGTTTTAATGGGCATATCCCGTAGCATATTGTTCAAAACATCATCAGAGTAGGCCTAGGCTAGCCTAAGATAAATTGTTCAAACCATATTGTTTCAAAATATTAAAAACTAATAATAGCCAAAAATACTAAATGAATCGCAATGCATGCTGGGAAGCAAAACTCAACATGAAATAAAGTAGGCTACATGAAACATAACTAGAATGCATTGACGTTATAGCCTATCCACTCGTTTTCTTGGATCTGTGATCAAACAGGGACAGCCTTTAAATGTAAGCCTATCTTCCTGGAACATTGCAGATAAAGAAAAATGTATCGTTTTCTCTAAGCTATATGAATGCTCTTTGTAGCCAACTTTAAGATGAAATAAATAGATTCCAGATGTTTCTATTCTAAATCATTGTTTTATTAATAAACAGTAAGGCTCTGGTGAGGCAGAGAGCTTCTGCTCCTTGTCAGAAATCTCATCGGATATATGCACTCTTTGCTGTTTCCACAAGAAGCTGCTGTAACATCGGGGACAGCTATGCGTGACACTTTTAAACGTGAGCATGCGTCAAATAAATTACAATGACATTTAAACAAGTCATGAAGAAGCGGTAGCCTATCCTTAATTCTTCTGCAATGTAGGCCTAGAGCTAGATCGTTTTGCTTTACAAATTAAGTAGTCACTTCTGTTGCTAGACAACCCTAAACAAATACGTGGTCTGTTTTTAACATTTCTCTACTTTTATTGCATCGTATTTACAGCTCCAAAAGTCGGTTCAGTCCCAATTCGGCCGTGTGTGTGTTTCTGAAAATAAAACAGATAATAAGTACGTGACTACGTTAAATAAACCACTGCCTATTTAGAGCATGTTACATGCATCACGTAATGCCAGTTATCTGAAGAAATGCGCATTGTAGGCTAAGCTAGACGCTAACAGCGACTTTGCTAACGTTACACCAAGCATCACATCAGCTAACAATTTGATAAAATCCCTTCCCTAGTTTGTAACGTAATATGTAATATGCAGACATGCTGAATTATGTAGCACATACATTTTGAGTTTAACGTTAATAAACCTTTTCCCAGTTTATGAAGTTGTGCGTCTATATGAGCAAAGTAGACATATGGTTCTACTTTGCTCATAGACACACAACTTCATAAACTGTATGATATGTTGCCTTAGACTACGGTAGGCTAATACAGCTACTGCTAGAGACTAGATAGATAGATACTTTAGTCATCCCCAGACGTGTAACGTGAAGTCGTGCATGGATGTGATGTCTCCGTCCTGCAGGCGGTCGCCAGAGCGCTCTCAACTCCGCTGCCATGTGTGAATAAACAAACTTCCCCCCCATGTCCCCGGTATAACGTTATTGTCGGGTCCTTAGGAGGTATTTGAAATGACCAAATGCAAATGTCATCCGAGGGACCTGACGGTGGCGTCCCCAGAAAGTCCTGCACCGGACGTCACGCAATAACCAAACGATAACTTGCTCCGGACGTCAATAAGGTCACCGGAACGTCCACTAGACAACATGACGTTCGGGACCAATCGGGGACGTCGTGAATGTCGGTATAAGGTCCGGGGGACGTCCCGTGTTTGTCGGCTTTTTCGTTTGCGTTTTTTCTCAATCACTTTGGAGGGTCATAGAAAAATGTCTTGCTGGCGAGGGAGGGTCACGTCTTTTTTGACTAACGCTCCCAAAACTCCTCCGGTAGCCCCTTAAATAAATAACGAACAGTCCCAATTGATTATAGCCTGTAGGCCTACACCAGCAATTGTTGAACATTTAACTGTACAGGACATTGACGGTAGCCCAGCCTAACAAGCAGATGTTGCAAAAGACATCAAAAGACACAATTAATCAGAAATAAATAATGTAATCTGCATCGCTTTATTTAACAAACTGCAAGCAACAAGAGGGTTGAGTTCGCTGTGAGGCCAAACCCAAGAGCAGAGCCTATCTGTTAAGCCACTCGATAGGCTATATGGTAACGAGCTGTGTGCGCCTGGAAAGACAATAGAAGATGCTTTCTGAATAGCACAGCGAAGACGGCTCTGGTCATCCCATACCCTCCCCCCACTTCCTGTAGCCTATATGACTTGTTGCCGTTTTGGGACATTAAAGGAACACGCCGCCCAAAATCAGTAGTAATATATGTTCTTACCTTAACTTTCACGAGTTGAGTCATACCTCTCCCGCGCCGGTAGGTGCACTCAAAGGCTCTGTCGCGTGGCGCGAATGTGTTAGCATGTTGCTATGCTAGCGGGCTCTGCCGTGGCCGTAGAGAGAGGAACATATCAGTAATCAAACACCTCCACGTTTTCCCTACTTAAATACAGTTGCACGAGTAGTTGATAAAAATGTGTACGTCACACAACATGAAACGTGGCGATTTTCCAAGCGAATAAACAGGAGAACTACAATGTGTGGCGCAATAGCACTTGGGAGTACTTCGACCTAGCGTGGTAATATTATTAACACCTAATTGTAGATCCTATCCACCACAGAGTTTAGAATCCATGCTGGATCGACTCTCAGCCTCTCCCTCCCCTCTGAGCGAGAGAGAGGCACACACACTAGAGATGCGCTGATGGGCTATTATTTCAACCATAACTGCATAGCAAAACTTATCATCAATCAGCCATCCATCAGAAGTTTGTTGACCAATTTTCAAAACCGCACCCGCCCACCATCCGTTGGTTGTTTTAATGTAGGCTATATGGGTGATGCAGCGCTGCTGACGTGAGGCTAGAAAGCCGTTGCCTGTTCTAGAAAGACTGATCTAATGCAGCAAATATATTAAAAGGCTAAAGTCGTACATTGGCTATGTTGTAGCCTATCCCCAGAATATCAGCAACAAACTCAGTCTCTGTCGCGCAAAACAGTCTCCAAATAAAACGCACATCGGCCTGTTGCCTATTCTGCCAGCTTGTGACAATATATCGTCCAAAATGCTTGATTGCATTGCATTTTTAGCTAAATTTTCATGTACCACATCAGCATTTTTGTTCAGTGAATCTTTTGTAAATTGCTTTACAATTACCGTCGGGCCCTTGTCAGCAGACTTCGGCTTGCCTCTTGCCACTATTCACTCCTTTTCTTCCGATGTCATTTCTGAGTCATCTACAGATGTTTACACACATTCACCTCCCTAAATAGAACCAACTTGACGTTGACTTCAACCTGTGTTATATCCTAGATGAGACTGCCTGGGTTATTTTGTTTAGATATTAGCCTATATATAAAACACATAATTGTAGCCTACCATTCAGGGAATAGGCATTTAAAAGAGAGACAGAGAGTGATATGACTCAGAAATGACATCGGGCGATGGCAGTGCGAGATGTTCAGAACGTAAGAGCTAAAACTTCTACAAACTCAATAACATCCTCAGCGGAAAAAGAAGGTAAGAAAAATAGTCAGAAAACTTAGATGTGTAAGGCAAGCAAGCAAGTTTGACGGTTGTTACTAAAAATGTGAACATGCACGTTGCACTGTTGTGCGGTGGACTTTCAGAATGAATGGAGTCGGAGTTTCTTTAATATCGAGGCGTCATATTTGTCCGATGGCCTGCTATAAAATGAATTGCGATGTCTGTCTGAAAAAGACGCGCTCGTGCAGTCAAAATGAATGGGAGTCTTCAGAACAGGCTTGTCAGTCAACCTGACATAACAGTATGTAAAGTAGCCTATAATGTGAATGACTTGTTATTTTATCAAGGATTTCTTTCTTTTTGCAAAAAATAAAGTACAATAGGCATTAATTATGTGGCAAATTGCGTTTTTTATTACAATGATAAAATTGTAAAAGGACGTGACCGAAGCTGAGGCAAGCCAGGCAATAGGCCTATAGGCCCGACGGTAATTGTAAAGCAATTTACAAAAGATTCACTGAACAAAAATGCTGATGTGGTACATGAAAATGTAGCTAAAAATGTGGAGAATGCAATGCAATCAAGCATTTTGGATGATATATTGTCACAAGCTGCATGGCAGAATAGGCAACAGGCCGATGTGCGTTTTATTTGGAGACTGTTTTGCGCGACAGAGACTGCGTTTGCTGCTGATATTCTGGGGATAGGCCTAGCCAATGTACGACTTTAGCCTTTTAATATATTTGCTGCATTAGATCAGTCTTTCTAGAACAGGCAAGAGCTTTCTAGCCTCACGTCAGCAGCGCTGCATCACCCATATAGCCTACATTAAAACAACCAACGGATGGTGGGCGGGTGCGGTTTTGAAAATTGGTCAACAAACTTTGGTGCTGATGGATGGCTGATGGATGATACGTTTTGCTATGCAGTTATGGTTGAAATAATAGCCCATCAGCGCATCTCTAGTGTGTGTGCCTCTCTCTCGCTCAGAGGGGAGGGAGAGGCTGAGGGTCGATCCAGCATGGATTCTAAACTCTGTGGTGGATAGGATCTACAATTAGGTGTTAATAATATTACCACGCTAGGTCGAAGTACTCCCAAGTGCTATTGCGCCACACATTGTAGTTCTCCTGTTTATTCGCTTGGAAAATCGCCACGTTTCATGTTGTGTGACGTACACATTTTTATCAACTACTCGTGCAACTGTATTTAAGTAGGGAAAACGTGGAGGTGTTTGATTACTGCTATGTTCCTCTCTCTATGGCCACGGCAGAGCCCGCTAGCATAGCAACATGCTAACACATTCGCGCCGCGCGGGAGAGGTATGACTCAACTCGTGAAAGTTAAGGTAAGAACATATATTACTACTGATTTTGGGTGGCGTGTTCCTTTAAGCTTTTTCACGTTAAGCACCCCTCCCCCACCCCCTTCTTTCACAAGCAGTGGGGGAGGGGTAGACAAAGGAGGGTTCTCCGTGCTTCTGTCGTTTGGCGACAATCCGGTGCAACCAGGCCAGGACAGATATTTTAGAGAGGAGAGACGCCGGTGCAGCTCAGATGTCTTCTTAATTGTCTTTATTCTTTAGTAAAGGTGCAGAACATTATTAAACTTTGACTAACGATTCGATGTGTCGATGTTTTTGACTAACGAACATCGAAACGTTAGTCAAAGTTTAATAATTTTCTGCACCTTTTACTAAGAATAAAGAAAATTAAGAAGACATCTGAGCTGCACCGGCGTCTCTCCTCTCTAACACTTTTTGGCTTTGGCTAAATATTTCTAAAATCATTTGAGTTTCACTAGTCACATGTTTTAACAAGGAACACTTGTTATTGAACTAATAACAGACGTGTGTCGAAAATTGACTTTATTTTCCATACGTAGAAATAACATATGCAGTCTAACCAAGGTCAATCTTGCCAAAAAAGCCCTCAAACCCGAAAACACATGATGCAAAAGTGCAAAACATCACAAAACTAACTAAACTACCCCACTAACACAAAACGTTAAGGGAACGTTCGGGAACGTTAGTGTATGGTTCCCTAAAGGGTAGTTCGAACCAAACCAAAAACTAACGGTTAGGGAACGTTACCTAAGGGTTCCTTAACGTTCCTAAACGTTAAGGGAACCAACCAACCAAAACGTTCTCCTGTGGTTGCACAGTACCTTCTCACAACGTTCCCGTTTGGTTGTTATTGGTTGTTTTTGGTTGTTCTGAGTGCTGTTTTGACATGTTTATGTTAACCAGCTCCGTTTAAGTTTTTTTGAAGTAGGCCTAGCATATACAAGGTTTGCAGTCACTTGATATTCACTAAAAATGATTGGCCTTATGTAATCAAATTAAGATAAGGAGTAAGAGAATATATTTATTTTTAGGCTGATATCAATTTTGCTATAAACAATACTTTTGTGCTTGATTTCAGTTTTGTAACCGTATGAAGTGAAAATGCTTAAAACACGAATCTATCAATAAAACAATTTTCACTTCTACATTTCACATTTCACTTGGCTCAATATAAAAGTCCAACCGTTACACCCCCACGCCAGTAGGGGGAAGACAACGCCTGGTCTGCATTCAGAACCGATTGCAGTTTCACGTTGGATTAAACAAACAATAATACTTCGGTAAATAAAATATAAAATGTTTTTATAATAGTTTTCTGCTATCACTAGAATACATTCAGAACATGTTTCATTTGTTCATGTAGCCTACCATTACCATTTTACATTCACACATTCTGATCTTCTGATTAGGTGGCAATGACGTCAATGGTAATGCGTCTCTATTCATTCCAATTCCATGCCTTGTTAAATGTGTTATATGGCATTGTGTGATTGATTGCGCCTCAATCAGCTTTAGAAACTGGAGACAATAACAGCTATAGTCGACATAATCCAATCCCTGAAATTGAAAATCTAAAACAGTGAAGTGAAATTAAAACAGCAATTTCACTAATTTCACTACACGTTCTTCTCTCTAAACTTCGACATTCGACGCCATCAGAAAGTGCATTTTGGAATGTCGCATCTGTGTTTTTGCCATAGACAGTAAACGATTTTTGCTCATGTAGACTCAAACCATGATGCAGTATGTCTGCTTACTCGAACAAATAAGGATGTGTAATGTCACACACATTACATTTTACGTACACTTTTATGTTTAAACATTAAATTAAAAAACAAACTCCATATCTAATGTTACAGACATAAAAAAGGAGCTTCATGGATATCACGGAGAGAGCAACACACTCCACTTTAGTTTGAAATTACCCTGTAAAATGCTGATTGGTAATGTGGCCTGACGTCGAAGCACGTGACGCAACACGGACGTTCCTGATTGGCTGGAAGGCTGGATAAGTCTACGTAGAACCCGGTAGACCGCTCACTACCAGGAAGTCTTGGAGACACGACTGACTCGATTGGATTTACTCGTGGATTACTCGTGGATTTACTCGTGATTACTTCGCTTCTCAGCTTTACGATCTCAGGAAAAAGTAAGTGAAATATATTACAGTTTCATGATGTTGTGGTTGTAATGTACGGATTTGGAGTTCAACTGTAACTTCCTTCACTCGTAGGGCTTTGTCATAGATATATACACTAGATGTCGCATTCTGCTTCTCAGCATGCGTCAACACCGCCGCCATCTTGGTACAGGGATCTGAAGCGCTAAACTAGTTCTCCTGTATTGTCAGCGTTACCTACAGTATTTAGCGACGTTTAGCCATCCCCAGCGATAGAAAACCTTTTTAGCGATTAGCGACAAATTTGGGAACTTCTCACAACGATGGCAGATCGGCTTCTTTGTTGTTGAAACGTAAGAAAATCACCTTTCTCATGGCTTTCGTATGCTACGGCGGGTGGCAACCAACAACGTTCTAAAGGAGTACAGCCTGCGGGGCAGGAAGGCCAAAAAATCCTTTCAGGACCTAACCCTCTGCAGGGTTTTAACAGGCAGGTGTTATTTTATTGTTCACATCAGTATTATGCTTAACTTGGCTGATAAGAAGTTTTAATTTGACTTAACTTTTCTCATTTGTTGATTTCTACTATAGCTGCGGCCCAGAAAAACTTCCCTGCACTAAATGTTTTTGTTCATAACAATCAAAGGATTGGGAAAACTACTTTTTTTGTGATCAGAATAAAACAGGATTGTTAGTAAGGCACTTTGTCTTGTTTTTTTCAACATGTTCATTCTTAGTATGACATCAAACTTTTTTCTTTCTTTTTAGGCAAGCTGAGGACTGATCTTGTTGAGACTCAACTCGGACTGTTGAAGGACTGGAGCTCTTTTTTATTATTTTTTAAAGCTTTTGTATTTTTTTTGTATTAAACCTTTTGTGTTTTTTTTTATTAAAGCTATAGTATTGTCTATCAAAGCTATAGTATTTTTTTGTATTACATCAATTGTATTTTTTACACACAAAAACAACCACACACAGGAGCAGCTTCTTTCGCACTGTTATCACTCTGTGGATAAGTGGGGTCATCCCCACTTTGACCACACCTGCAAATACTTATCATTCCAATATACGTCTTGCACACAACATTTGTACTATTACTTTGCACTCAACAGCCCACTCCATGTGTACTTGTATTGGTATTATGTCTTTGTATATTGTGTTGGTATCTGCCACAATGTATATTGTTGTCTATTGTACAGTGTGTGTCTATTTGTTGAATGTAGCACCTAGCAAAGTCAAATGCCTTATGTTAATATACTTAGCTAACACTAAGTCTAATTTATATATATATATATATATATATATTATTAGGCCTTTTATATTGTTTTTTTTCTCTTATATTAAAGTTATAAGTTCCATCGATTTTGCCTGTTCATTCTTTCCTGCTAATATATAATAATGCATTCCTGCTCATGCTGTTTAAAGTAATAATACAATTAGTATGCAAAGGTTGCAATGTTAGGGGAACGTTCCCTAAATGTTACGACGTTTAGGGAACGTTATGGGAACAGTTAGGGAACGTTAGGGGAAGGTTTCTAAAGTTTGCAACGGTTAGGGGAAGGTTTTTTAAAGTTTGCAACAGTTGGGGAACGTTAGGGGAAGGTTCTCTAAAGGGTGCAACCTTTAGATAACGTTAGGGGAACGTTCAGGGAACGTTTATATAACCAAGAACTAACGTTTCTGGAACATTCAGCAAACTTTCCATGGGAACCAAAACTTACTCAAAAACTAACGTTTCCGAAACCAAAAACTATGGTTCCCAGAACGTTTTGGAAACCATAAATTGTTAGCTGGGTAACGCGCATATTTTGGTATTGCAATCATTGTAGCCTACAGTTGTAACAGCGCGTAACAGTCGTTTTACTCCTGTATGCGCTCATTATAAAGAACGTTTAACGTGTCCCAAAAACAGCTATTAACTAATCACCAAACGTCTTATAAACAAGTATTGCCAGGAGTAACACCTTGCAAAAAATGATAACAATAGGCCTAGGCCTTTATATGGCTCTGCTCCTGCCTAGATTCGAACTCAGAACTGCCTGAAAGTTGCAGACCTGTTCTGGAAACACGCGCATTAACCCACTCGACCGTCAGACAACGCTATCTGCTTCGAGTAGGCCTATTGGGTAGGACTGTAGCCTACAATGGTTGCTGTGGCACAGTCTTGAGTGACCGAATTCGATTTCCTTTGTCATATGAATGCTGTCATTTTGTTAACATTACTGTTAAGGAGATGCTGTAGGCAAAGGCTATATTTAACATCGTTAGTGTAGTAAAACAAATCAGAACTATTCATGAGGTTTCTGGGCAGCATATTTATGTTCTGTTAGCAAGCGAACTTCTCATGACTGCCGACAAAGTATCCTACTGCCAGCTGACGAAGCTCTCATTTTAAAACATTACTGAGAGACAGGCACTGTACAATCAAGACATCTTGCCACTGAATCCAAAACTATGTTTAACATTATGTACAAAGCTTATAGGCTACAGTGGACTAGCATGTTGTAGGGGCTGCTAAAAACACAGAGAAACGCACTGAAAACTCGGCCAATCACAGCCCTTGCTGTCGAATGTTCCGTCCGGTTCGACCGTGGAACGCCACAGCGGACTATGCTGCCCCCAAGTGGCTGCAGTTGTACTTACATTTCACACAGCTGCGTGAATCACCTTGATGGTGAATGAAGTGTCAATTCTTAACTGGGACCCACTGTACAAACACTTGTACCAAATTTGAAGCATATGTGTCAAACGGTGTGCCTTATATCCTTGTAGAATGGAGAGACACAGAGAAAGTTGGCCTAGTTCAACAGAAAGCAGTTGATAGAGGTGCAATCAGTTGAACTGATTCTTTGATGGGGCCTAGATGAGCAGCTGGAAGATGATACAGGTGCAAATCAAGTTAATTAGTCCATTGTGATGTCATAATCTAATGTTAAGTCTATGGGGATTTTATAAAAGTTAATAATTAATAGTTTAAAAAGTATAAAAGTAACAAAGATGAAAAATACAAAGCCTACATGTCCTAAATAAGACCTACGTAACATAGTTTGAATAAAGTTTATACGCTAAATGGTTGAAGCTGCATTAGCTGCGTTAGAAGAAGAAGAATAAGAACTAGAAAAGCATTCCCTGAAGGAAATACAGTGCATGAAAATGCAAAAAATATGATGTAAAATATCATACAGAGTAAAAACAAACTATATTAGTTGCTAGGTAGATGAGGTTTAATATAGTTGGAATGACTGAACAGTTAAATAGGTGGATAGTTTATATAGTTAAATGATTTACTTGTTAGATAAGGTTTAATATAGTTGGAATGATTGAACGGTTAAATAGGTGGATAATTTAAATGGTTAAATTATTTAGGTAGATAATTTGCGATAACTGACAGTTGGAATGCCTCTAATGTTTGCTTGTAGTTATGCTAACTATGTTATCAAAGATAATAATGTTAACCAAGTTACTTAACTTAGCTAATGTTTTCATTTTTATTAGTTATGCTAACTAGCATGTTAGCAATGCTAACATGCTAACTATGTTAACCATGTGACTTAGCTAACCTAGCTGATCATTTTTAACAGTTTTGTTAAAAATGCTAACTAGCATGCTAGCATGCTAACTATGTAACCACATTACTTAGCTAACTTAGCTAATCATTTTTAGCAGTTTTGCTAACTATGCTAACTAACATGCTAACATGTTAGCATGCTAACTATGCTAACCATGTGACTTAGCTAACTTAGCTAATCATTTTTAGCAGTTTTGCTAATAATGCTAATTAGCATGCTAACATGCTAACTATGCTAACCATGTGACTTAGCTAACTTAGCTAATCATTTTTAGCAGTTTTGCTAAAAATGCTAACTAGCATGCTAACTATGCTAACCATGTGACTTAGCTAACTTAGCTAATCATTTTTAGCAGTTTTGCTTAAAATGTTAATTAGCATGCTAACTAACATGATAGCATGCTAACTATGCTAACCATGTGACTTAGCTAACTTAGCTAATCATTTTTAGCAGTTTTGCTAAAAATGCTAACTAGCATGTTAACATGCTAGCATGCTAACTATGTTAACCAAGTTACTTAGCTAACTAGCTACAGTGGGTAGGAGTCATAGTTGATGACAAGTAACAGTTACAATGGCTGAACAGTTAAAAAGTTCAGTAGTTTAAAGGGTTAAATTGTTTAACAGTGAAATATTGTAGTGAGGACTTTTATTTTGAAACAGTTTTTGGCAGAGGAAGCAGTTGAACAGGATGTGTAGTCTTAATAGGGCCAGTTTGTATGCTTAAAGCCTGAGACTGGCAGTTGATGCTGGTGGCCTGGCCACCTGGCCTAGGATTCTAATTGCTTAACGGCAGTCTTAATAGAGCCATATTTATTGTATGCTTAAAGCCTCAGACAGAGTATATAGTTTAAAAGTTAAATGTAGATAGTGTAATGGATGTTGATAGACAGAAAGTTGAATGGATGTTGATAGGCAGATTGTTTAATGGATGTTGATGAATAGTTTAATGGGTGGATGAGTGAATGGTTTGAAGAGGATGAATGGATAGAAAGTTGGATGAAATGTGTCTTATATCCTTGTAGAATGGAGAGACAGAGAGAGTTGGTCTAGTTCAGTAGAAAGCAGTTGATACAGGTGCAATCAGTTGAACTGATTCTTTGATGGGGCCTAGATGAGCAGCTGGAAGATGATACCAGGTGCAAATCAAGTTAATTAGTCCATTGTGATGTCATCAGCCCATGTTAAGTCTATGGGGAAATTTTGAGTAGTTTTTAATTAATAGTTTAAAAAGTATAAAAGTTACAAAGATGAAAAATACAAAGCCCACATGTCATAAGTAAGACCTACGCAACGCAGTTTGAATGAAGTTTCTACGTTAAACGGTTGAAGCTGCATTAACTGCGTTAGAAGAAGAAGAATAACTAGAAAAGCATTTCCTGAAGGAAATACAGTGCATGAAAATGCAAAAAATATGATGTAAAATATCATACAGAGTAAAAACAAACTATATTGGTTGCTAGGTAGATGAGGTTTAATATAGTTGGAGTGACTGAACAGTTAAATAGGTGGATAGTTTATATGGTTAAATGATTTGCTTGGTAGATAAGGTTTAATATAGTTAGAATGATTGAACGGTTAAATAGGTGGATAATACTTAACTTAGTTAACTTAGCTAATGTTTTCATTTTTAGTAGTTATGCTAACTAGCATGTTAGCAATGCTAACATGCTAACTATGTTAACCATGTGACTTAGCTAACCTAGCTAATCATTTTTAGCAGTTTTGCTAACTATGCTAACTAGCATGCTAACTATGCTAACCATTTTACTTAGCTAACTTAGCTAATTATTTTTAGCAATTATGCTAACTATGCTAACTAACATGTTAACATGCTAGCATGCTAACTATGTTAACCATGTGACTTAGCTAACTTAGCTAATCATTTTTAGCAGTTTTGTAAAAAATGCTAACTAGCATGCTAACATGCTAGCATGCTAACTATGCTAACCATGTGACTTAGCTTACTTAGCTAATCATTTTTAGCAGTTTTGCTAAAAATGCTAACTAACATGCTAACATGTTAGCATGCTAACTATGCTAACCATGTGACTTAGCTAACTTAGCTAATCATTTTTAGCAGTTTTACAAAAAATGCTAACTTGCTAGCATGCTAACATGCTAACTATGCTAACCATGCTAACTAGCTACAGTGGGTAGAAGTCATAGTTGATGACAAGTAACAGTTACAATGGCTAAACAGTTAAAAAGTTCAGTCGTTTAAAGGGTTAAATTGTTTAACAGTGAAATATTGTAGTGAGGACTTTTATTTTGAAACAGTTTTTGGCAGAGGAAGCAGTTGGACAGGATGTGTAGTCTTAATAGGGCCAGTTTGTATGCTTAAAGCCTGAGACTGGCAGTTGATGCAGCTGGCCCGAACACCTGCCATAGGATTCTAATTGCTTAACGGCAGTCTTAATAGAGCCATATTGTATGCTTAAAGCCTGAGACAGAGTATATAGTTTAAAAGTTAAATGTAGATAGTGTAATGGATGTTGATAGACAGAAAGTTGAATGGATGTTGATAGGCAGATTGTTTAATGGATGTTGATGGATAGTTTAATGGGTGGATGAGTGAATGGTTTGAAGAGGATGAATGGATAGAAAGTTGGAGGAAATGTGTCTTATATCCTTGTAGAATGGAGAGACAGAGAGAGTTGGTCTAGTTCAGTAGAAAGCAGTTGATACAGGTGCAATCAGTTGAACTGATTCTTTGATGGGGCCTAGATGAGCAGCTGGAAGATGATACCAGGTGCAAATCAAGTTAATTAGTCCATTGTGATGTCATCAGCCCATGTTAAGTCTATGGGGAAATTTTGAGTAGTTTTTAATTAATAGTTTAAAAAGTATAAAAGTTACAAAGATGAAAAATACAAAGCCCACATGTCATAAGTAAGACCTACGCAACGCAGTTTGAATGAAGTTTCTACGTTAAACGGTTGAAGCTGCATTAACTGCGTTAGAAGAAGAATAATAACTAGAAAAGCATTTCCTGAAGGAAATACAGTGCATGAAAATGCAAAAATATGATGAGTTCATGTGGTTAAATTATTTGCTTGGTAGATAAGGTTTACTATAGTTGGAATGACTGAACAGTTAAATAGGTTGACAATTGAAATGGTTAAATTTTTAGCCAGATAGTTGACAATAACTAACAGTTGGAATGGCTCCAATGTTTGCTAGTAGTTATGTTAACTATGTTAACAAAGATAATAATGTTAACCAAGTAACTATGCTAACTAGCATGCTAACAATGTTAAAATGTTAACTATGCTAACCATATGACTTAGTTAACCTAGCTAATCATTTTTATTAGTTATGCTAACTATGCTAACTAGCATGTTAACATGCTAATTATGCTAACCACGTGACTTAGCTAACTTAGCTAATCATTTTTAGCAGCTATGCTACCTATGCTAACTAGCATGTTAGCATGCTAACTATGCTAACCATGTGACTTAGCTAACTTAGCTAATCATTTTTTAGTAGTTTTGCTAAAAATGCTAACTAGCATGCTAACATGCTAGCATCTTAACTATGCTAACCATGTGACTTAGCTAACTTAGATAATCATTTTTAGCAATTTTGCTAAAAATGCTAACTAGCATGCTAACATGCTAGCATGCTAATGTCCTAGCATGCTAACTATGCTAACCATGCTAACTAGCTACAGTGGGTAGGAGTCATAGTTGATGACAAGTAACAGTTACAATGGCTAAACAGTAAAAAGTTCAGTAGTTTAAAGGGTTAAATTGTTTAACAGTGAAATATTGTAGTGAGGACTTTTATTTTGAAACAGTTTTTGGCAGAGGAAGCAGTTGAACAGGATGTGTAGTCTTAATAGGGCCAGTTTGTATGCTTAAACCCTGAGACTGGCAGTTGAGATCCAGGTGGCCTGAACACCTGCCATAGGATTCAAATGGTTAAATTATTTGCTAGGTAGATGAGGTTTAATATAGTTGGAATGACAACTAGGTAGATGAGGTTTAATATAGTTGGAATGACTGAACTAGGTAGATGAGGTTTAATATAGTTGGAATGACTGAACGGTTAAATAGGTGGATAGTGTAAAAGGTTAAATTATTTGCTAGGTAGATGAAGTTTAATATAGTTGGAATGACTGAACTAGGTAGATGAGGTTTAATATAGTTGGACTGACTGAACAGTCAAATAGGTGGATAGTGTAAAAGGTTAGCCTGAGAAACTGATAGGGTGCAGGTGGCCTGGCCACCTGGCCTAGGATTCTAATTGCTTAACGGCAGTCTTAATAGAGCCATATTGTATGCTTAAAGCCTGAGACAGAGTATATAGTTTAAAAGTTAAATGTAGATAGTGTAATGGATGTTGATAGACAGAAAGTTGAATGGATGTTGATAGGCAGATTGTTTAATGGATGTTGATGGATAGTTCAATGGGTGGATGAGTGAATGGTTTGAAGAGGATGAATGGATAGAAAGTTGGATGAAATGTGTCTTATATCCTTGTAGAATGTAGAGACACAGAGATAGTTGGTCTAGTTCAGTAGAAAGCAGTTGATACAGGTGCAATCAGTTGAACTGATTCTTTGATGGGGCCTAGATGAGCAGCTGGAAGAATATACAGGTGCAAATCAAGTTAATTACTCCATTGTGATGTCATCAGCCCATGTTAAGTCTATGGGGAAATTTTGAGTAGTTTTTAATTAATAGTTTAAAAAGTATAAAAGTTACAAAGATGAAAAATACAAAGCCCACATGTCATAAGTAAGACCTACGCAACGCAGTTTGAATGAAGTTTCTACGTTAAACGGTTGAAGCTGCATTAACTGCGTTAGAAGAAGAAAAATAACTAGAAAAGCATTTCCTGAAGGAAATATAGTGCATGAAAATGCAAAAATATGATGAGTTCATATGGTTAAATTATTTGCTTGGTAGATAAGGTTTACTATAGTTGGAATGACTGAACAGTTAAATAGGTTGATAATTGAAATGGTTAAATTATTTAGGCAGATAGTTGACGATAACTAACAATTGGAATGGCTCCAATGTTTGCTAGTAGTTATGCTAACTATGTTAAAGATAATAATGCTAACCAAGTAACTACGCTAACTAGCATGCTAACAATATTAAAATGTTAACTATGCTAACCATATGACTTAGCTAACCTAGCTAATAATTTGTATTAGTTATGATAACTATCCTAATTAGCATGCTAACATGCTAATTATGTTAACCATGTGACTTAGTTAACTTCGCTAATAATTTTTAACAGTAATGCTAACTAGCATGCTAACATGCTAGCATGCTAACATGCTAGCATGCTAACTATGCTAACCATGTGACTTAGCTAACTTAGCTTATCATTTTTAGCAGTTTTGCAAAAAATGCTAACTAGCATGCTAACATGCTAGCATGCTAACTATGCTAACCGTGTGACTTAGCTAACTTAGCTAATCATTTTTAGCAGTTTTGCTAAAAATGCTAACTAGCATGCTAACTAGCATGCTAACATGCTAGCATGCTAACTATGCTAACCATGTGACTTAGCTAACTTAGCTAACTAGCTACAGTGGGTAGGAGTCATAGTTGATGACAAGTAACAGTTACAATGGCTGAACAGTTAAAAAGTTCAGTAGTTTAAAGGGTTAAATTGTTTAACAGTGAAATATTGTAGTGAGGACTTTTATTTTGAAACAGTTTCTGGCAGAGGAAGCAGTTGAACAGGATGTGTAGTCTTAATAGGGCCAGTTTGTATGCTTAAAGCCTGAGAATGGCAGTTGAAACAGGTGGCCCGAACAAATGCCATAGGATTCAAATGGTTAAATGATTTGCTAGGTAGATGAGGTTTAATATAGTTGGAATGACAACTAGGTAGATGAGGTTTAATATAGTTGGAATGACTGAACTAGGTAGATGAGGTTTAATATAGTTGGAATGACTGAACGGTTAAATAGGTGGATAGTGTAAAAGGTTAAATTATTTGCTAGGTAGATGAGGTTTAATATAGTTGGAATGACTGAACTAGGTAGATGAGGTTTAATATAGTTGGACTGACTGAACAGTCAAATAGGTGGATAGTTTAAACGGTTAGCCTGAGAAACTGATAGGGTGCAGGTGGCCTGGCCACCTGGCCTAGGATTCTAATTGCTTAACGGCAGTCTTAATAGAGCCATATTGTATGCTTAAAGCCTGAGACAGAGTATATAGTTTAAAAGTTAAATGTAGATAGTGTAATGGATGTTGATAGACAGAAAGTTGAATGGATGTTGATAGGCAGATTGTTTAATGGATGTTGATGGATAGTTTAATTTGTGGATGAGTGAATGGTTTGAAGAGGATGAATGGATAGAAAGTTGGATGAAATGTGTCTTATATCCTTGTAGAATGTAGAGACACAGAGAGAGTTGGTCTAGTTCAGTAGAAAGCAGTTGATACAGGTGCAATCAGTTGAACTGATTCTTTGATGGGGCCTAGATGAGCAGCTGGAAGAAGATACAGGTGCAAATCAAGTTAATTAGTCCATTGTGATGTCATCAGCCCATGTTAAGTCTATGGGGATTTTATAAAAGTTAATAATTAATAGTTTAAAAAGTATAAAAGTTACAAAGATGAAAAATACAAAGCCTACATGTCCTAAGTAAGACCTACGTAACATAGTTTGAATGAAGTTTCTACGTTAAATGGTTGAAGCTGCATTAGCTACGTTAGAAGAAGAATAATAAGAACTAGAAAAGCATTTCCTGAAGGAAATACAGTGCATGAAAATGCAAAAAATATGATGTAAAATATCATACAGAGTAAAAACAAACTATATTGGTTGCTAGGTAGATGAGGTTTAATATAGTTGGAATGACTGAACAGTTAAATAGGTGGATAGTTTATATAGTTAAATGATTTATTTGGTAGATAAGGTTTAATATAGTTGGAATGATTGAACGGTTAAATAGGTGGATAATTTAAATGGTTAAATTATTTAGGTAGATAATTGACGATAACTGACAGTTGGAATGGCTCTAATGTTTGCTAGTAGTTATGCTAACTATGTTATCAAAGATAATAATGTTAACCAAGTTACTTAACTTAGTTAACTTAGCTAATGTTTTCATATTTAGTAGGTATGCTAACTAGCATGCTAACATGTTAAGTATGCTAACCATGTGACTTAGCTAACTTAGCTAATCATTTTTAGTAGGTATGCTAACTATTCTAATTAGCATGCTAACATGCTAACTATATTAACCATGTTACTTAGCTAACCTAGCTAATCATTTTTAGCAGTTATGCTAACTATGCTAACTAGCATGTTAGCATGCTAACTATATTAACCATACTACTTAGCTAACTTAGCTAATCATTTTTAGCAGTTTTGCTAAAAATGCTAACTAGCATGCTAACATGTTAGCATGCTAACTATGCTAACCATGTGACTAAGCTAACTTAGCTAATCATTTTTAGTAGTTTTGCTAAAAATGCTAACTAGCATGCTAACATGTTAGCATGCTAACTATGTTAACCATGTGACTTAGCTAACTTAGCTAATCATTTTTAGCAGTTTTGCTAAAAATGCTAACTAGCATGCTAACATGCTAGCATGCTAACTATGCTAACCATGTGACTTAGCTAACTTAGCTAATCATTTTTAGTAGTTTTGCTAAAAATGCTAACTAGCATGCTAACATGTTAGCATGCTAACTATGCTAACCATGTGACTTAGCTAACTTAACTAATTGTTTTTAGCAGTTTTGCTAAAAATGCTAACTAGCATGCTAACATGCTAGCATGCTAACTATGCTAACCAAGTTACTTAGCTAACTTAGCTAACTAGCTAAAGTGGGTAGGAGTCATAGTTGATGGCAAGTAACAGTTACAATGGCTGAACAGTTAAAAAGTTCAGTAGTTTAAAGGGTTAAATTGTTTAACAGTGAAATATTGTAGTAAGGACTTTTATTTTGAAACAGTTTTCGGCAGAGGAAGCAGTTGAACAGGATGTGTAGTCTTAATAGGGCCAGTTTGTATGCTTAAAGCCTGAGACTGGCAGTTGATGCTGGTGGCCTGGCCACCTGGCCTAGGATTCTAATTGCTTAACGGCAGTCTTTATACACCAATCCGCCGCGAACTTTATGGGTGCTGCCATCTTGCCTGCCGCCATTACTGCGTGCCTGCGGAGTGTGACGGTGTGACACTTGCTAATGGCTTTTCAATGAAAGCATCTTGTCAGAGAATATCAAATAGGAGATCCTGCTCATGAAAAAATGTCAGGTGAAAGGGAACATTGGGTAGATGATGTCAGGCAGTGGCCAAAACTTACCGATTAAGGTAATTTATTGACAACATAATGTATTAAGACGTGTATTAATTAATGACAACAATAAACTGAATGCTATCATTAGTAGCTGTGTTGCTAATATGTTCACAAGCTTCAGAAGTTGCAAATAACTATTAGCCACGACCACTTGTAGCAGTAAAATACATGTTCTTACAGGTATTCAGGATTATTTTATTAATTGTATGTATTTCATCCACTTTTAACGCACATCTTGGTCCTCCACTCGACAAGGAACTCTGTGTAATCCGTAAGCCTGTAAACATGGGCACTCAATGTGCAACAAAGGTTTGTGAATTTCACAAACGCTTTAATTCTAGGTCTGTATATTCCTACTGTTGTTAAAACAGCCGACCACACAACACGCTTTTCCCGGCATCACTGAACAGCATACGTACTAAATAAAAATTAAGAAAAAGAAGAAGATTTCGCATCTACAGCTAACGTCTGCTACAGCCGCCTACGGGACCAACACATTATTTTGCTACTTCCTTAGCAGCAAGGCAACGCAGTAATGGCGGCGCTGCTTTACTTCCGTGTTTCGCCGGATTTGTGTATAGAGCCATATTGTATGCTTAAAGCCTGAGACAGAGTATATAGTTTAAAAGTTAAATGTAGATAGTGTAATGGATGTTGATAGACAGAAAGTTGAATGGATGTTGATAGGCAGATTGTTTAATGGATGTTAATGGATAGTTTAATGGGTGGATGAGTGAATGGTTTGAAGAGGATGAATGGATAGAAAGTTGGATGAAATGTGTCTTATATCCTTGTAGAATGGAGAGACAGAGAGAGTTGGTCTGGTTCAGTAGAAAGCAGTTGATACAGGTGCAATCAGTTGAACTGATTCTTTGATGGGGCCTAGATGAGCAGCTGGAAGATGATACCAGGTGCAAATCAAGTTAATTAGTCCATTGTGATGTCATCAGCCCATGTTAAGTCTATGGGGAAATTTTGAGTAGTTTTTAATTAATAGTTTAAAAAGTATAAAAGTTACAAAGATGAAAAATACAAAGCCCACATGTCATAAGTAAGACCTACGCAACGCAGTTTGAATGAAGTTTCTACGTTAAACGGTTGAAGCTGCATTAACTGCGTTAGAAGAAGAAGAATAACTAGAAAAGCATTTCCTGAAGGAAATACAGTGCATGAAAATGCAAAAAATATGATGTAAAATATCATACAGAGTAAAAACAAATTATATTGGTTGCTAGGTAGATGAGGTTTAATATAGTTGGAGTGACTGAACAGTTAAATAGGTGGATAGTTTATATGGTTAAATGATTTGCTTGGTAGATAAGGTTTAATATAGTTAGAATGATTGAACGGTTAAATAGGTGGATAATACTTAACTTAGTTAACTTAGCTAATGTTTTCATTTTTAGTAGTTATGCTAACTAGCATGTTAGCAATGCTAACATGCTAACTATGTTAACCATGTGACTTAGCTAACCTAGCTAATCATTTTTAGCAGTTTTGCTAACTATGCTAACTAGCATGCTAACTATGCTAACCATTTTACTTAGCTAACTTAGCTAATTATTTTTAGCAATTATGCTAACTATGCTAACTAACATGTTAACATGCTAGCATGCTAACTATGTTAACCATGTGACTTAGCTAACTTAGCTAATCATTTTTAGCAGTTTTATAAAAAATGCTAACTAGCATGCTAACATGCTAGCATGCTAACTATGCTAACCATGTGACTTAGCTTACTTAGCTAATCATTTTTAGCAGTTTTGCTAAAAATGCTAACTAACATGCTAACATGTTAGCATGCTAACTATGCTAACCATGTGACTTAGCTAACTTAGCTAATCATTTTTAGCAGTTTTACAAAAAATGCTAACTAGCATGCTAACATGCTAGCATGCTAACATGCTAACTATGCTAACCATGCTAACTAGCTACAGTGGGTAGAAGTCATAGTTGATGACAAGTAACAGTTACAATGGCTAAACAGTTAAAAAGTTCAGTCGTTTAAAGGGTTAAATTGTTTAACAGTGAAATATTGTAGTGAGGACTTTTATTTTGAAACAGTTTTTGGCAGAGGAAGCAGTTGGACAGGGTGTGTAGTCTTAATAGGGCCAGTTTGTATGCTTAAAGCCTGAGACTGGCAGTTGATGCAGCTGGCCCGAACACCTGCCATAGGATTCTAATTGCTTAACGGCAGTCTTAATAGAGCCATATTGTATGCTTAAAGCCTGAGACAGAGTATATAGTTTAAAAGTTAAATGTAGATAGTGTAATGGATGTTGATAGACAGAAAGTTGAATGGATGTTGATAGGCAGATTGTTTAATGGATGTTGATGGATAGTTTAATGGGTGGATGAGTGAATGGTTTGAAGAGGATGAATGGATAGAAAGTTGGAGGAAATGTGTCTTATATCCTTGTAGAATGGAGAGACAGAGAGAGTTGGTCTAGTTCAGTAGAAAGCAGTTGATACAGGTGCAATCAGTTGAACTGATTCTTTGATGGGGCCTAGATGAGCAGCTGGAAGATGATACCAGGTGCAAATCAAGTTAATTAGTCCATTGTGATGTCATCAGCCCATGTTAAGTCTATGGGGAAATTTTGAGTAGTTTTTAATTAATAGTTTAAAAAGTATAAAAGTTACAAAGATGAAAAATACAAAGCCCACATGTCATAAGTAAGACCTACGCAACGCAGTTTGAATGAAGTTTCTACGTTAAACGGTTGAAGCTGCATTAAATGCGTTAGCGGAAGAATAAGAATAAAATGCCTAGGAAGAACAGTACAGTGCATTTTCATGCACTGTAATAAGAAGAAATCGGATAACAGTAGATTGCATTTTCATGCACTCTAATAAATCGGATAACAATAGAGTGCATTTTCATGCACTCTAATAATTCGGATAACAGTAGAGTGCATTTTCATGCACTCTAATAAGAAGAAGAAGCCTAGGAAGAACAGTACAGTGCATTTTCATGCACTGTAATAAGAAGCCTAGGAAGAACAGTACAGTGCATTTTCATGCACTGTAATAAGACATTTTGGAAGAACAGTATAGTGCATTTTCATGCACTATAAAAAGCCTTGGAATAACAGTAGCCTACAGTGCATTTTCATGCACTGTAATGAGTCATATTGTAGTGGTCAACATAAATGTGCCCCTTCTGTTATTAGAATGCTAAGCGGAGAAGCATGCTGCAGAGATTTAACATTATTCATTTATTGTGTGGCTAGAAGCTAGGGAGGAGATGTTGCTGTGTGGGATTTATGTTGCTTAGCGTGATGCCATGGTCATTTGATATGAGATGCTTGTACTCGTAACTTTAGGACTCCTATTTAATTTTTTTTTACTAAGAGTAATTCAGGAAGCATTTTAGCCCTAAAAGTAGCGCCTGAGTCTGTGACAGCTTAAAAGAAATCGCGAAGACTCCTAACTCACTAAGACCGAACAATTTTTTGTGGTGGCATTTCACGTCGCGATGTTTTGAAATGCGTCTGCAGGAGCTAACAATCGCGAGGGAACAATTTTGCATTGTAGGCATAACTAAGGGATGCAGTAACCCCACCAACAACAACCAAAACTAGCCTACTCATTGTCAACATGTACATTAAATGTAACGTTTCATTGTGAATCAAATTAAAATGTTCTCCTCCTTGCAAACGTTGGCATAGGCATATGGTGACAGATTAATTTAATAATGTTGCTGCGTGGATCACGGTAAGTGTGAATGAAGTGGGCACTTCTTAATGGGACTCGCTGTATGGAAGTAGGCTAGGTAAAATAGAGATGCTTCAAATAAGATAAGGTTAGGACAGGGATTCCCAAACTGTGGAACACGGACCGTTGTTCGGGAAGCACACCACTAGCGCGTGAATCGTGATACATTCTGAATCATAGATTATGTCTATGTTCTGAATTAGTTGGCGCGATGGCGGAGTCAAGATGTCCATAAACGGCAGAGAATGTCTAAAGTTTTCAAGTAAAGTTTTGGGATCATTACATACTCAAAAAAGGAAAAGAACAAGCATCTGAACCGAAAACATGCACTCCATGCTGTTTCACCAAGCGTCAATAAAGTAGGCCATCTATCAATCTATCTAGCCCAGGGATTCCCAAACTGTGGTACGCGAGCTGCTTCTAGGGGGTACGCGAGATGCAAAGGGCTATGGCGGACAGGTGTAAAATGAAAATTTTAAATCTTTTGTAATTAATTCATGAATAAATACATAATTTCGAATCAGGTCATAATGATATGGAAACATGAAATTAAAGGATATCATTTATAAACTCTGTATGTGTTCATCAAAAAAAGGGCAGCTTATTAAACATGACGCCTGGAATAGCTAATAGAATGCGTTACTTTTGAATGCGTTGGATGGTCCGTGGTCCATGGGGGGAAAGTTTCGCGGATAACAGGTTTTTGAAAACAACAAAAACAGAAAGGATGGAAGGAGCAAAGCTAGGAGTTATTTCATGGGCAAGAAAGGTAACATTAAGCTAGGCTTTACATAACAAACTAAAGGTAGCCTAAGTTTAGCCTTTCTAGGCTGTATAGCCTAATGTTGTCCAAACGAATACATCCTTGTCAGGCGTTGTTGTAGGCCTATTATAAGATTTTGTATGTGGATGTAGTTAGGCTACTATGCAGGCTACTTTTCATAACTTTTTAACTGACCAAATGCACGCACCTAAAACCGGGAAACGGACAAATATTGTCGGGGGGGGGGGGGGGGGGGGTTATAGAATGTGTTAGGTTTTTTATGTGTTTATGTGTCGGATGGTGGGGGTACGCGAGCCGAGTCGGAATGTAGGCGGTGGTACGTGGGGGGGAAAGTTTGGGAACCGCTGGGTTAGGATCATAGACTGTGGTTAGGATATGCCCGCTTGACAACGGCAGAGATAGAACTGGCCTTTGGCCATAGCAACCATCCATTTAGAATGACTGGCCTTCATAGCAACCAAAGATCTTAGCTGTAGCCTACAGTATGCATTCAATGTGATGCAAAGTATAGAAAGGTGATGAAATATACAGAGACAGGTCAAGAAATATAGTGCAATGTAGACAGTAGTATACAGTTGATTTACAGAAGGTGGTTTAGAGTAATATGAATTAAATATAAATATGTGCAGTGTATTAGCAGTTACCTCATACAATAAGTAGAATAATGTATGTAGATGTAGCAGTAACAGTATAATAGTAGAAATAATTATATAGATATATGCAGTGTATTAACAGAATATAATAAAACAGAATAATTATGGATATTCAATATGACAAATATATAACAGATATGTACATAACATACAGCTATGTGCAGTGTGGAAACAGTGTCATTGTAGTGCAGAAACAACATCATAAGAGTAGTAAGAATAAGTCTATGTGCAGGATGAATAGTATGAAGATCAGTAGAATAACTATGTATAAATGTAATTACAGTAGGCCTATGTACATTTGTAAATAAATAGAAAACTATGGGTGAGAGGGATAAATTAATTTTATTTAATCGTAAAAGTAAATTGCATTAAATTAAATTGCAATTAAAAATCTTTCCAGTAGGCTTTAATGTCACGCAAAAAGTACAACCAAAGCTGAGCTTGATCAACTACAATGTCTAAAGAACCAGAACTTCAGTGTAGTTTTTTGCTGGGTCCCAGGCCATGTTGGTCTGAGGGGAAATGAGAAAGCGGACAGTGCTGCTAAGCAAGCCCTCAATGAAGAAGTCACAGAATGTCAAATCCGTGCCCTAGACCTTAAACCTATACTGAACTCTTACATCACAGATAAGTGGCAATCTGAATGGGAATAATGTACCAACATCAAGCAAGGAATGTGAATTTTGGCACGTTTTCATGATCCACTGGGTCGTTATGGGCCACACAAAATACGGTGTTGCTAAAATGACTCCTATTGTGGCTATTAGAGACATGCGTTCATGAGTGTCCAGCTACATTTAATGAGTTAAGTAAAATACATTCACACACACAAAAAAACATCACTAATGTTGTGGACATTACTTTATTCTGAGATACATCAATAGGCTCTCAAAACAATCCTAAACAGACATAAGGTCTTTATAGAGCAAATCCATATAGATTATTTGTCAAATAAACCAGTAAAACAGAATTAGGGGATGGAATATATAACATTCACACTCATAGCTCATATTTTTAAAATAAATCAGTGAAAAAGTATCCTGACAAACAAGCAGCATTTGAATTCCTTAGTCATATTTCATAATTTGAATTCTTCTAGGTTACCTGATAGCCCAGTTTGAGAGGTGCAAGACGCGTGACATTATTTATTTTTGCAGCCAATCACTGCTGTTGTTTTATTTTATTGATTTGATCTTAGTCATAGAAGCTAAATTCAAAGGCAGGCCACAGGTAAAATCCAACAAACCGCATTCACCCCGCAAGCCAATAGTTGAATAGCCCTCTCCTAGAGCTTTTGCGGTATTGCCACTGCTCCAACACTGAAAGGCACTGTTAGAATGCTTGGATCAAGCCAGGTTCAGCATAGCGTATGCCACTGTCTGCTCACGTTGGTGACCGGACCAGGGCAAGCACACTTTTGCAGTTCCCGCCGGAAATGCAGTCTAGTTGACAACTGAAAATTGACAATTGAGACATCTCACTCCCTAACGCCACACATGCATTTCTCATGCTAACTTTATGCTTCCTCAGATGTGATTTTTAAATTAACCTTACAATGAGATCTGTGCCCCCAAAGAGTTTATTTTACCTTAAAATAACGTTTTCAGAATCATTTATAGGGTGACCAGATGAGATTGGCTGAAATTCGGGACGCTTTTTTTTTGCGGAGGGGGGGGTGCTAGGCCTACAGCGAATTTTCAAACCTGTACCAAAACACATTTTTATTCAAACAGCAAGTCTGCCTCAAAATACAACAGAGAAATCATGAACTCAAAATGTCATTGTGGGAAAAAAACAAAAAAAACAATGACTGCGAAATCAGACCTTTCAGAATAAGGATAATAGCCTAACGCTAATAACAAGCCTTGCCAAAAGTATGGGTCATAAGAATACAAAATAATTGTTAGATTAAGTAGATTATGTTAAAACGACATGGACATTAGGCCGAACTTCCGACGTATTTTTTTTTGGACACACGCTGTCCTCGGCTTTGCAAAATCAGTGCATATTCGCGCCTAATTATAGAACGTCAAAAAGAAACAAAGTAGCCGGGCTGCATCCAGACACTTAGCTGCCGTCGGGGGCTGCATGCAGTCAACTCAACCTCTCTACGGACAGTTTTTAATGTTTATCAGAAAATAACTACTCAGTATTCTGATTGAGTATAATTTTCGGGACAATTAGGGCAGGATTCGGGATTCGGGACAACTGCTTGGATATCGGGACTGTCCCGAATTTTTCGGGACGTCGGTCACCCTAATCATTTATGGCACATAAACTCTCAATAGGGTGAACGGCACTTCTGCCGCTCTTTAAGCAGGTCTTACTGTAAAACAGCAATAGGAAGCTTGGTTTTTGGGTAGGAACACTGCCCCCCCTCGTAAATCAAAATGGAAAAAAGCTGCTATGCTACAGGAATTCATAAATCTTGTCGGTCCATTCCCTCTATATCGTATCGGAGTTATGGGGCTGTATTTTGAGCACCAGCGCATGGCGTAAAGTTCGTTATTCACCCGCGCAAAGTTGAATTCGGTATTTTGCATGTTTATTTTTTAAGCATTGCGCCCAGGGGTGTGGCAATTAAAAACCTAGGGAGGGGCCTAGCGCGTTGTCTAAAAATCGCTATCATACACCACCTAAACCTGGTCAGAAGTCAATGGCGAGTTGTTCATATGCTATTTTAAGAGCGCATGTCAACAGTCATATTGGCAGGTGCACGCACCATCCTTCTATCATTCATGAACGCACACCAGCTGACACCAACGATTACAATGGGAAACATAATTATAGTGGATGGAATCCACTATCTTGAAATCTCCTGTCTTCTTCTTCTTATTATTATTATAGTGGATGGAATCCACTATCTTGAAATCTCCTGGCTTCTTCTTATAACCTTTTTTTCTTTTTACCTTTTCAAGAATTAATGCGACTCTAACCGCTTAACGTACAGACATGTTGAAATAACCGTTGTGAAGATCTGGAGTGGGGCAAGAGAGTTATTTTTTCAGATTTTTTAAAAAGTTTATACTTTTTGAGAAATAGGGGATTAAAAATTTTAAAAAGCTAATTTTTCCCCCTTAGACTTCAAAGGCTGTGATGTCATAATGGCCTAAAGGCAGCTGCGCTTGTTAAGCTCCCAGAGTAGTTCCCGGGCTAATTAGAACACTGACACAGGTGTCACCTGTGAATTCAACTGTCTCAGCTTCTAATGCATACAATCTGGTGCTCCCTAAAACTACACATCCTGTTTAAGTGTTTCCCGTGTGTCAAAATAAAAGTCACAGCCATATCTCATGCTTTGCGCATTATATCTCCAGAACGGTTTGACGCATGTGCTTCAAATTTGGTACAAGTGTTTGTATGGACTCAAAGATGAAGTGAGTTGATGTTGGAGGTCAAAGGTCAAGGTCAAAAACACCTTGAGTGTTATATCTCAAGAACGCCTTGACACACAAGGTCTTTTGGTATGAGGGTTTGTATGAACTCAAAGATTAAGTGATTTTTTTTTTTTTTCAGGAATTTCCCCACCAACTTTAGCAGCTTTCCATCCACTATTCTTCTTATTACAGTGCATGAAAATGCACTGTACTGTTCTTCCTAGGCAACAACAACTTATTACAGTGCATGAAAATGCACTGTACTGTTCTTCCTAGGCAACTTATTATTATTATTATTATTCCGCATGGTTAGCAGAATTAAAAATCTTAGCATAACTGCTAGCAAACATTAGAGCCGTTCCAACTTTCAGTTATCGTCAAATATCTACCTATACACAGTAGGGCTGGGATAAACTATTATTTTAAACGATTAATCTAGCGATTATTTTTTCGATGCATCGATTAATCTAACGATTCATTTTTTCAGTCTGATTCGATTTCGATTCGATTATCGATTATCTCCCCATTAATTCACTAATAGCAACTTATACATGTTTATTTACATATCTGAATGAAAAAACATGAATTCTTTAACATTGCAATATATGTTTATTGCTCTTAAGATTCCAAAATAAAAGACTGAAGTGCAAGTAACTACAAGTGCAAAGAAATGTATTCTTAGTCAGAGGTAGCATTCAATAAAGTTCAGTAGGCTAGTGTATGTCTAATTGAGTGCCTGTCATTTTAAGACGTTCGTGTGGGAATCATGTGTGGATGCAATTCATAACGTAGTTCAAATAACAGTTTGTACTTCTCCTTTGGACAAGCACTTTTGAGTCTTGGAAAACACTTTTCCATTTCCATCGGTCAATAAAATGAGCCCTGCATGAGTAATACAAGCAGCTGCAAGTAAGCATGCTAAACTTGACATCCAAACAGTATTCTAACGTTAGCTTTGAGATAGGACTACTGCTTGATTGCATACTGTAACTTAACTTCGTTTAGTCTCCTCAATGTACTATGTTGTGATAAGACCTTAGCAGAGTTTACTTTAACTTTAATGCAGCGGTTTTGAACAAATTTGCGCAGCATGGTCACGATGCTAAGCGGATTTAGTACCAATGTAGCTCACTGTGTTCTATGCAGTGCTTCTATGTGGCAACAATCGTGAATATTTTGTTAAATGCACATGCAGAGGAGGAGCAGCGGGCTCGTTACGAGAGAGAGCGGGCGGGGCGAGGAAAGGCTGTGTGAGTAAAAAGTGCAGCTCAATGAAATTATTTTATCTTATCTTTAATTTAAATAGCAGGCCTACAACATAGAACATCAATGTGTGGTGGCCGGTTTTGATTTCATGGTGCCCAGCCACAGATTAGTCAACGTATGGAAAACACTGAAGGTGTAAAAGTAAAAATATTTAGCGGCACGCGTTATGCTTGACGAATCGACGCTCATATTTTGCGTCGACGTATTTTTTGCGTCGACGTCATCGATTACGTCGACGCGTTGTCCCAGCCCTAATACACAGCCATTAAACTATTTGAATATCAACATTCATTAAACTTCCAGTCTGTCAACAACTTTTCAAACTATTTACCTTAAACGGTCTACTTTTAAACTATCATTAAACTATCTATTAAACTAGCTGTCTATCAACAACTTTTAAACTATCTACTGTCTATCAACAACTTTTAAACTATCTACATTCAGCTTTTAAAAAGTCTATTAAACTATCAACTTTTATTAAGCTATGCAACCACCATGTCTATCCTAGCATCACCGTAGTAACCATCTCTGTATTATCTGTTTTAACTATGCATGATATTTTACATCACAACTTTAGCATTTTCATGCACTGGTAATTCCTTGGAATTGCATTTCTAGTTTTTCTTATTACAGTGCATGAAAATGCACTGTACTGTTCTTCCTAGGCTTCTTATTACAGTGCATGAAAATGCACTGTACTGTTCTTCCTAGGCAACAACTTATGTTTCTTATTACAGTGCATGAAAATGCACTGTACTGTTCTTCCTAGGCAACTTCCTCTTCTTATTATTATTCCGCTTACCACTTTTTCTAGACGCAATTTCTCTTGAACAGTTTAACTTAGAAACTTCATTCAAACTTTGTAACGTAGGTCTTCAAACAGATCGGGTTGCTATGTCTTTTCAACTTTTTAAACTTTTATACTTTTTAAACTATCAAAGAAAAACTTTTTAAAATTCCCCATAGACTTAACATTGCCGATTATGACATCATAATACGGCCATTAAGCAATTAGAATCCTATGGCAGGTGTTCAGGCCACCTGCAGCCTCAGGCTTTAAGCATACAATCTGGCCCTATTAAGACTACACATCCTGTCCAACTGCTTCCTCTGCCAAAAACTGTTTCAAAATAAAAGTCCTCACTACAATATTTCACTGTTAAACAATTTAACCCTTTAAACGACTGAACTTTTTAACTGTTTAGCCATTGTAACTGTTACTTGTCATCAACTATGACTTCTACCCACTGTAGCTAGTTAGCATGGTTAGCATGTTAGCATGCTAGCATGTTAGCATGCTAGTTAGCATTTTTTATAAAAACTGCTAAAAATGATTAGCTAAGTAAGCTAAGTCACATGGTTAGCATAGTTAGCATGCTAATATGTTAGCATGCTAGTTAGCATTTTTTACAAAACTGCTAAAAATGATTAGCTAAGTTAGCTAAGTCACATGGTTAGCATAGTTAGCATGTTAGCATGCTAATTAGCATAGTTATTATAACTAATAAAAATGATTAGCTAGGTTAGCTAAGTCATATGGTTAGCATAGTTAACATTTTAACATTGTTAGCATGCTAGTTAGCATAGTAACTTGGTTAACATTATTATCTTTATTAACATAGTTAGCATAAGTACTAGCAAACATTGGAGCCATTCCAACTGTTAGTTATCGTCAACTATCTGCCTAAATAATTTAACCATTTCAATTATTAACCTATTTAACTGTTCAGTCATTCCAACTATATTAAACCTTATCTACTAAGCAAATAATTTAACCATATGAACTCATCATATTTTTGCATTTTCATGCACTGTATTTCCTTCAGGAAATGCTTTTCTAGTTAGAGTGCATGAAAATGCACTCTACTGTTCTTCCTAGGCTTCTTCTTCTTCTTATTCTTATTATTTTTCTTCTTCTAACGCAGTTAATGCAGCTTCAACCGTTTAACGTAGAAACTTCATTCAAACTGCGTTGCGTAGGTCTTACTTATGACATGTGGGCTTTGTATTTTTCATCTTTGTAACTTTTATACTTTTTAAACTATTAATTAAAAACTGCTCAAAATTTCCCCATAGACTTAACATGGGCTGATGACATCACAATGGACTAATTAACTTGATTTGCACCTGGTATTATCTTCCAGCTGCTCATCTAGGCCCCATCAAAGAATCAGTTCAACTGATTGCACCTGTATCAACTGCTTTCTACTGAACTAGACCAACTCTCTCTGTCTCTCCATTCTACAAGGATATAAGACACATTTCCTCCAACTTTCTATCCATTCATCCTCTTCAAACCATTCACTCATCCACCCATTAAACTATCCATCAACATCCATTAAACAATCTGCCTATCAACATCCATTCAACTTTCTGTCTATCAACATCCATTACACTATCTACATTTAACTTTTAAACTATATACTCTGTCTCAGGCTTTAAGCATACAATATGGCTCTATTAAGACTGCCGTTAAGCAATTAGAATCCTATGGCAGGTGTTCGGGCCAGCTGCATCAACTGCCAGTCTCAGGCTTTAAGCATACAAACTGGCCCTATTAAGACTACACACCCTGTCCAACTGCTTCCTCTGCCAAAAACTGTTTCAAAATAAAAGTCCTCACTACAATATTTCACTGTTAAACAATTTAACCCTTTAAACTACTGAACTTTTTAACTGTTCAGCCATTGTAACTGTTACTTGTCATCAACTATGACTCCTACCCACTGTAGCTAGTTAACATGGTTAGCATAGTTAACATGTTAACATTGCTAACATGCTAGTTAACATTTTTAGCAAAACTGCTAAAAATTATTAGCTAAGTTAGCTAAGTAACATGGTTAGCATAGTTAACATATTAGCATTGCTAACATGCTAGTTAGCATTTTTAGCAAAACTACTAAAAATGATTAGCTAAGTTAGCTAAGTAACATGGTTAACATAGTTAGCATGTTAACATTGCTAACAAGTTAGTTAGCATAGTTAGCATAACTACTAAAATGATTAGCTAAGTTAGCTAAGTAACATGGTTAACATAGTTAGCATAACTGCTATAAATTATTAGCTAAGTTAACTAAGTCACAGTTAGGATTGTTAACATAGTTAACAGCATTAGCATCATTAACATTTAAAAAAACAGCTAGAAAACATTAGCTAAATTAACTAAGTTAAGTAACTTGGTTAGCATTATTATCTTTGTTAACATAGTTAGCACAACTGCTAGCAAACATTAGAGCCATTCCAACTATCAGTTATCGTCAACTATCTACCTAAATAATTTAACCATTTAAACTATCCACCTATTTAACTGTTCAGTCATTCCAACTATATTAAACCTCATCTACCTAGCAACCAATATAGTTTGTTTTTACTCTGTATGATATTTTACATCATATTTTTGCATTTTCATGCACTGTATTTCCTTCAGGAAATGCTTTTCTAGTTATATCTGTAACTGTATAAAACACTTACTTTCATAAATGACCCACACCATCCAGCACATACACATGGAAACAGATATTTTAGGCACTTGGCCATGAACTCAAAATGTGTCTCTCTGAAGCTCTGTTCTAGAATCTTTGCTCTGTTGTTCCCAGAGTTGCTAGGCAACAACAAATAAACGAAATGACAGTCTTTGATACCAATGGTATCAAAAGTGTACAAGTGATTACGAATGGATGTGTGTGGTTTGCAATTAGAATAAACAAGAAATAACATTTCCAATAATTTCCCATGATAAATTACATATTTGCACCTTCCTTACTTATGAAGCTCACTAATGCCACCGTATTTAGTAAAATGTAATACAACGTTGCCACCTAGCGTTCAGATGTATTTAACATTAACGTGACATTGCTTGCTTATTCTTTCGTCAACTCCATGCTTTTAGGAAAACAATCTTTTTATCATAGTTCCCTCTTCAATGAGCGATTACCAGCTCGTTTTTGTAACGGAGATAGCTGTTTATTGTCCCTAGGTTTACAGAAACACCTATTAATACGTAGCCTATGGAGTGCTGCCGACCACTGTTCATTACGGCCCAGAATGCCTTGCATGTCTTTACAACAAAACAACACAGTAAAACCTAAATGCCCGTAAACATATGCATTTGCATACTTGTAACATTTTTAATAATACTCTCCCATCATGATATTTAACAATAATGAAAAAATTAATTTGAATACCGTCAATGTGAAAACAACTCTATTATGTAAGCTATATATAGCTACTGTTCTCCTTGCTATTTCAGTTCGTAAGTCCATACTATCCCATGGCAGAGCAAGGATTTCATGATTGGGCAAGGTTGCCCGGAGACATTGTGGCTGCCCAGAGGCATTGAGCATACTTGGAAGGCGTTGTGATAGAAGGTGAATGGTGCAAAGGTGAATGGTGAGAGTTACCAAATACCTGTGGGTGGTTTGCAAAATGATGGAAACTTTTGGAATATTTCTTTTTTTTTTAGCTTATGCACCCTCACATTGGAGTCCCCAGTTCATATACAAAATTTGGTATCGATATGTGACAGTGTTCCTGAGATATGGACGACTTCCTGTTTCGGAGCTTCGCCGCCGATTTCATTTGGCTGTGACGGGCAAACGCTTTCGAAAATCAAAAATCCTTCTGGTAACTTTTGTGAGGCTTGGTCCAAAGATAATGTACGTCAAGTTTCGTGGCGTTCGGACCAAATTTGTGACCTGTGAAAATTTAGTTTCGCTTTCTGTTCAATCCAATATGGCGGACGAACGACACGCCCACCTGACGTCATCTTCGCGACCAACTTACACCAGTACTGACCGGACGTTTTAAAGTTGGAACGGTGTCTCTGTCTCAAAGGGCCTAGGCGCTAGAGCTGACAAAAAATTAGGGAGACGGGAAAAATAATAAAACTTGCTGCTTTGCAAGCACACTTAATTATTACAAAGGGCGCAAAAATTATGGGATAACAATTGGCTTCACCTGACCACTACCCCTGAATAATAGAAAGGTTTTCTGCATGATCAGTCATTAGTTTCTGAATGACAGTCAAAAAACTGGGCAATACTTTACAAACATATGGTTACATATGAGCACATTGAACTTATGAGCACACTGTAATCCTGGCCATTTGATGCTTGGGAGTTGCATTAACATTGATGTTTGTCTTTAAACTCAAAAATTGAGCACAAGGATCAAGGTTAGATTGGAAACCGGCATTGAAGACACAGAAAAATCAAGGGGAAACATACAGTTGCACTCATAAGTTGACATACCCTGTACTACATGCTAAAGTTGAAAAAAGAGGAAACTGATCTTAATAATGCCTTAATTAAAAAAAATGAGGAAAAATCCAACCTTTAAGGACACCAATTTTCTTTGTGAATGTATCGTAAATAAATAAAGGTTTTTCTTAAAATACAGGGGCTCATAAGTAGGCCTATGCATATACCCATATGTTAAATTCCCATAGAGGCAGGCACATTTTTATTTTTAAAGGGCAGTTATTTAATGGATCCAGGATGCATTCTGATACATTTCCCTTGTCCTTTGGAATTAAAACATCACATACCCTTCACCATATCTCACGATTGGCATGGGGTACTTTCCATAAGATCATCTCTCAATGCAAATCAAAACAGCTATTAGGCTAACTGAAATAAAACCATGCCAATCTCTAGGTGTGATGATGTGGTGCTATTTTAATTTATTTTGACATTGCTTAAGCACAGTCGCGTGGTTCATATGGTTTTGTCAAGGAAGGAAACTACGCGGCGTAAACGCTTTCCTCCAATGAGAAGTTGAAAAGACCAATCTCACACAAACTCAATGATTTCGAAAGTTCAGAAACCATTATGCGTGAGGATCTTGTGCATAACCTACTTGACGCAGACGCAGCAAAGCCACAGCGGCGATAGCCTGCATAGTGTGGCTCCATCAAGCTAAATTATCCTTTGGCAATGGGTGAGTTTGATTCAGACAAACGCAAATATTAGCTTACTTACCCAGTGATTGTTTACCATGATTTAACTTGGGTCGAATTCCATGTAGGCCTAGAAAAAAAATCTATATATCTCAACATCGTATCTAGGATCAATAGTGGTAGGATAAGCCTACACATAACACTGTAACACCGAATGATGCAGTGTTCCCTATCTAAGCAGTAGTGTAACAGGCCTTCAGCCGACAGAGTAACGTCGGCTTCCATGTGTCAGTCAGCGACTTGCCGTTTTAGCTGTTTAGCCTACCTGCCATTTTCTAACCTTTAAATGTTTTAAGCCACCTTATGTAGGCTAGGCCTACTACTTTCTATACCATAGGCTAGTCTACATTGCAAGCCACTGAAACCTATAATTTGGGTAGACCACATTTTTGCAATTTATTCCATAAAATAGTGTTCGTTTATAGAGAGATGAATTCCTCTTACTGTCTCAAAACAGGAAATAAGTTGAGCTCTAAGGTCTTTCAGTAGCCTACCGCAAACGAACAATATCACATTTTGTCATTGTGAAAATTGCCATTGGTAGGCCTACATATTTGGGGAAGTAATACATTTTGAGGGAACCAGGATGTCAAGTGACTAGTGATATTTTAAGCTGATGTGGTTGTCAAAGTGAGACATTGTGCTTGAAAACAAATGAGGTGATAGACATGTGTAAACAGGATACATAACTCAGCCCTTACTTTTCATTATTGCCATCACCATCGTTACAGTGACTTGAAAGTTAGGACAAGTGTGAGATGTAGGTGTGCCCATATGAAGCTCATTTTTTTTAAATTTGATTCTTGCTCAGTGCTCCATGTTGAAAATCAGTTGCATGATTAGGCTAATTATTATTACTGTGAATCTGCTCGCTTTCCATCATCATTCTCCTCCAGCTTGTAAGAGCCTAACATACTGCATCACATTGCATTGAATTCTTCTCGTGTTAACAGTGTAGTTCATAACACATAGCTGTGGTTATATTCTCTGTCAGGAAGTGGTGTTGTAAGCATGTGGTTTCATATTAGACTTGCCTTCTCCCCGAGACTTGTCTGTTTCTAATGTGTTCATTAATTCTCTTTATTCTGAAAAGAACTCCAGATCAGAGTCAATACAAAATCTGTTTTAAACTCTGTTGTTTTTTATGTTCCAGCTGACTGGTCTCTCGTAATTAACCTACTCTGATTATCCAGGCATTAAACTTCATTTAGTTTTTCTACCTTGTAAAGAGATTATGAGCTTCCTGGTGCTTAATATCTAAAATTATTACTGTCATTACTGAGCATTACTAACATCCCTTCTTGGTCTAAAAGAAGTTGTTCAAAGTACATGGTAAACTGACATAAATCAAACACATGGGGCCACGTGGCTGAATCAGTTTTGAACGGACGCTTTGCTTCATGAGAACATAAGACTTGGTGCATTTACCGATAGTTGCTTGTGAGATCTTGCAAACAATAGTGGTCCTACAACAAATGTAACTCTACTATCCCTTGTAGTTATGTTTGTAATAATAGTGAATAAATTTGCAAGTAATACGGTTTTGACCAAGTAGAATGCACCAAATCATGGATTTGTTTTCAACGTGATTTTATCTAAATGTATATTAAATGTTATTTAAATGTAATTTTATTTTTTTGTTATGATATGCCTACATAAGAACATATACAACTTTAACATAATTTACTGGTGTTGATATGATATGAAGTATTTGGCATATTTTATTTCAATGATACTGATTTCATTATGATGTGTCTAACATGCTAGTTGCCATAAATTCAAGAAATAGAACCAATTAAGTGATATTGAATGTTGCATGTGCCTCAATGCAGTGTCAGATCCTGGAGACCACTGCACAGAGAACTCAAACTCAGTGGAAGTCTCTCAAGAAGTTGGAGCTATGGAGCCTTCTCCAAACAAGGTAGAAAGGTTCCACGGCAATATAAAATAAACATATTGCTTAATAATGTTGTCTGTTTAGGTCAAGGTTGTCACTGCCTCTAAGAACTATTGTTTGAAACAGCTAAACACACTTTGATCAGCATTAGGGATGTGTCATATCGTATGATCAGCATTAGGGATATGTCATATCGTATGATCAACATTAGAGATGTGCCATTTTGTGTCGGCAATGATATACCGTTAAAATTCCTACCCATGAAAATAATTTCTCATGATTGATTGATGACCTGTTTACATACAGTATGTGCCAGAATGTGGGCATAAAATAAAAACAAGCCATGCAGAAGGCAGAGTTCAATGTGTAGGCGTTAACATTTAATTGTTGCAGCGGATCCTTAAAAGAAATGTCCTGCCCCTATAGAAGACGAACTTTACTGTTTTATTGGTCATATAATGCCTGAAATGTTCCTAGGGTACATTAAGTAAGGGATAACGGCCGCTTAGGTGTCTCGATAAATGGAATTAATGGATGAGGTGAAGGTGAAGAACTCCACAACATGAAACTGAGTGGAGTTTTCCAACACCATTAATTCTGTATCGGGACACTATGAAGGCCGTTATTTCACTTATCCCCCACCTGCCACTCATGTATGTAGGCTATAGTCATGCATTTATAGCACTCAAAGGAAACATGCAGTTCAGTTTAAAAATAAGCCGACTTTAATTTATTGTATTACTTTCTTTGGTTGCTGACAGTGATAACAGTAAGTAGACTACAGTATGTGTTCCGGTAAAGTGAAATCAGTGAGCCTTCCTGTATCCTCGTCATATTGCCTGTCACGGCCAATCAGCACAGTATAAGTCTTTACAGTGCCTTTACAGTGCCTGCTGGTCGGGGTTCGAACCGGCAACCCTCCAGTTACAAGTCCGAAGCGCTAACCAGTAGGCCACGGCTGCCCCCATATGGGTGGTAGCCCCTCTGGCATGATTGACATTGCGTTAAGCCAATGGTTTAGTCAGAGCCTTCTAATAATATTGGTGGAAATCTAGGCCTGGGAGTACATACAAAAAAACTGTGTGTATCCTCCATTTTGAGTGGCTTGGCTGTGGTGTGTTGTTAGGTTCTTAAAATGGCTGCTAGTACATCAGCATTATCTTTTAGTACAGGATCTTGAATTTCCCCTGGGGATCAATAAAGTATCTATCTATCTATCTATCTATCTATCTATGATAATGTTACTTTTTCTGATAAGCTGAAGACACCACTGGTGTAATGAATACATGTAAATTAAACATGTGTCATTTAAATGTGCTGGTGAAACAGTTATTCAGTTGTTATTTACTCCCTATTCACTCATCAACGCCACCAGCTTTGTGGCACGGTGTGTTAAGGCCGGCTGATGATAGCCTGCGGTTTGCCGCAATTGACAGTCACCTGTCCAAGAGTTCAAATCTGAGTTGAGATTTTGACTACAATATTCTCACCATTGTTCACTTATAAGTCTATCTATTGTGCAGAGCATATTATCCCCCACTCCATTAAATAAAATCAAAGGCTATATTCTCAACTGACTGACCAAAAGTGCGCACCTTGTATTATTATCTGCAGGTGTGTGACTACACTTTGACTTGCATGGACGTGGCTGCAAATTGACTTTTAAAGCAACACCAAAGAACTTTCCCTCTGTCGCACGAACGCTATTTGTTTATCCAGTACGGCTTTGCCAATAACAATGTCCACAGACAAGGTAGAATATTTTGCATGACAAGTACGATGTATTGCGACATTAGATGCCAGTCAAATTTGTAGTTTCTTATGTCTCATTCCATCGAACTACAGATCCGCTACCCGATCTGCCAAACTTACATAGTGCGGTTATAGCCGATAGAGGGCCGCGAAGCGAATGCAGAGTTGCCGTTCACCCTGTTACGAGTTGATGAACCACTAAAACGATTTTGGAAACATTATTTTAAGGTATAAAAAACTCTTTGGTGTTGCTTTAAATTATGTATTTTCTGCATTTACTGCATTTTAAAATATGGATGTATGGTGGTTAGAAGTGCAAATATCAACCAGATCAGTTTTCAAGTTTATATGAAGATGCATTTGATACGATGCGGAAGATGCATTGTAGTTAGCAACTATGCTTTTGGGAAACGCACCCATGGTTGAACTATGCAAGTACGACACAGACGTTTCCCAGAAAGATAGTTTGAACTATGGTGGTGCAACTTACATAGTCTGATGCATCGTTAAGTGACACAAGTGTTTCCCAAAATCATAGTTCTAACGAATGTTCGTGAACACAGTTATACAGTAACATTACATTACATTCTGCGGACATTCTGCGGACGCTTTTAAACCCAAAGCAACTTCTAACATGGGAAACAATCAAGGTAGAGTGCAATAAGGACAAGTTAGTGCAGCTCCATATGGTCAAGTGTCAGTTTTAGTCAGGTGGTAAGTGCTAGAATTAGCAAGTCTAGTTGTAGGTAGTGCTACAAGAGGAGATACTCTCTGAAGAGCTGGGTCTTCAGAAGTTTTTTGAAGGTAGAGAAGGATGGTCCTGCTCTAGTAGGAACGGGAAACAACAGATGAGAAAAGTTTGGATTGCCCTGAGTGTATGGGTGGCAAAGCCAGACGTTGTTCATCTGAGGAGTGCAACGGCCGGGTGGTAACATATGCCTGTATGAGGACATTTAAGTAAGTGGGTGCAGAACCGGAGACTACTTTGTAGGCAAGCGTTAGTAATTTGAATTTGATGCAGGTGGCTATAGGTAGCCAATGTAGTTGGCTATAGGTAGCCAATGAGTTGGTTGAAGACATTGTGCGCCGCCACATTCTGGATCATCTGAAGGGTTTCACTGTGCAGGCTGGGAGACCTGTCAGGAGGGCGTTACAGTAATCAAGTCGCGAGATGACTGTACCAGGAGTTGGGTAATGAGTCAGGTAAGGCCTGATTTTTCATATGTTGTAAAGTGTGCACGACCGGCCAATCAAGGCAACCTGATCGGAGCAGGTTAGTTGGTTATCGAGCATGACTACATTTCTTGCAGCCCTGGTAGGTGCAACAGACAGTTGATTTGATGTGTATAGTCGGTTTAGCTGGGAGGACCAGCAGTTCAGTTGAGAGGTTTATTTGGAGGTGGTGTGCCTTCATCCATGTAAATATGTGTGAGGCAATCTGAGATCAGTGGAAATGGCAGCTAGAGCTGTCGCATAGCCGTGGTATGAGAAGCCATGCGAACGGATAATCGGACCAAGAGAGGTGGTGTAGATAGTGTTATGAAAAGGCAGATGCACAACATCTAAACTAAAGGTACGTTGTCTAGGGTGGCGGTCCCCAACCACCGGGCCGTGGCCCGGTACCGGTCCGCGGGACATTCCTAACCGGGCCGTAGCCTATGACATGAGTTAAAAAAAAACAAAATGCATGCAAACTAAACTCAATTTAATTCGCAATAATGTCACGTTTTTACATGGCATAGGCCTATATGCAGTTGTTTGATTGCACGCATGTTTGCATTTTGCAAGGTCTATTTTCTTACATCTGTCTGTCCCGCCTTCAACACTTTACATACAGTATTGCCTTCATCGCTGCGCAGCCTCAAGTCAGCTCACTTCACTTGATCAGTTATTGGCGAACGGTAGGGTCACACGAAGTTAGCTAAACTGCTAGAATGAGCAACAAAAAACAAGCATCTTTAGCAGGTCACTGGCCAGAGTATTTGAGTTGCGAGAGCCGCTGCATTGATTTCTTACAGAAAAAAGGAAAAAGGAGAGAGAGAACGCGAGAGGGGATATCTGTTAGAGAACTGAGACGTGTGTGGAAAAAGTAGATGTGCTGTTGAGACTGGAGCGAGTCATATTCAAAATAATGCAAAAATATGGATCAAAACCAAAGCAGAATATCCCGAGATAGCCGTAAGCGCTGAAAACGTTGCTACCATTTCCCACCACGTATCTATGCGAGGCCGGGTTTTCGGCAATGACTGCAACTAAGACCAAATTGCGCAATCGACTGGACATTTCAAACACACTGAGGGTGTCACTGTCTTCCATCACCCCCAGATGGAACCTTGTTGTTGCAGTGAAACAAGCACAGGGCTCCCACTGATTATATTCGTAATGCACGTTTAGTTGCCATGTTTTGTTCCCATATTTTGTTAAGCATGTTCACACTTGATAGATGTAGCTTCAAGTTGTTCAATATTCACTTCTTCAAGTTCACGTTTTTTTTAAGAGTTCGTTACCTTCACTGTTCATACATAACTGGAGCTAGTTCTTTTCAAGTAATGCATGCACAACACATATGGAATATGGAACATGGAACCCCCGAACCCCGAACCACCACCCCCCCCATAATGTTTAGCTGGCCTCTGTCTGCAATGTAACCTGAAAGCAAAGATCTAACTAACCTACACACTGGCCCTACATGATGTAAAGAAGTGGAAGTAGAACCTACCGTGTGTGAGTGCAATGTGTGTGTGTCAGCTTTGGCAGAGCTCCAGTGAGAGGTCACTTACCTGTGGCTCTCACTGTCTCAGTATAGCTCTCCCGACACAACTCCTTGACAGCCCAAGCGTCGGTTTTCTTTGATATGTTCAGTTTTTTTAGTGGTGGTTTAAAATCCAAATTAAGAAAATGAGACAGGTCCAAGTTTACTGGATTCGCAACAGGCAAACGCACATGAGGGGAACACAGGCCGCCAGTCTTCCTCATAGAAAACTAAGAATCGGAAGGAGTCCAAAGACTCTTGACAGGTGTCCAATTAACCCAATTAGCCACAGGTAGTGACATCACTGAAGCCCTGCCTGTCAGTCAGTGTTGCCCTACCATGTGACCCTAACCTATCCTAAAAATAGCAAACAGAGGGGACCCCAGCACCAAGCCCTGGAGGACCCCTGTAGTGAGATAGTGAAGGAGCTATGCCACGTTAAACAAGCGCCCTGTGAAGTGGGATTCAAACCAGGAGAGAGCAGAGTTCGAGATGCCCATGTTTGAGAGTATAGAGAGAAGAATGCGATGGTTAACCGTGTCAAAGGCAGTTGATAAGTCAAGCAGAATGAGTACTGATGACGGTTGAGTGAGCACTTCTGAAACCAGATTGGTTTGGATCAAGAAGATTATTCTGTGAGAGAAATTCAGAGATACAGTATGTTTGAAGACTGCCCGTTTGATAGCTTTGAATAGAAAGGATAGAAGTGAGACAGGACGATAGTTCTCAACTTGAACAGGTTTAAGAGAAGGTTTCTTAAGTAATGGTGTTAACCGAGCCACTTTGAATGCTGTTGTGAATGTGCCAGAGGTTAGCGAAGCATCACATGTCGGCGCTAATGGACTGAAGTAAGTTTGTAGGTATAGGGTCCAACGAGCATGTAGTAGGATGGCTACATGTCAGGAGTCTAGATACTCCACTCTCGGAGAGAGGTGCAAATGCACAAATGCAAAGTGGCAGCTACCGTTAAAGGTTGTGGAAGTGCAATATCTGATTCGGTCATGCCCTGTGGAGACAAAGAGAGACATGTAGATTTGGCTACTGATTGGCACCACTGGTAAAAAATGAAGCAAAGGTATCAGCAGTAAGGCTGGTAGAAGGAAGAGGAGGCTGAGGGTTGAGGAGTGTGAACACTGTTCATTTTGGCATTGTGAAAAGCCATCTTTGTAGCAGTGATGCTGGCTGAAAAGGAGGAGAGGAGTGTCTGGTCATTTTTGAGGTCATCGGTTAGTTTACATTTGTGCCATTTTCTCTGAGCAGCTCTGAGGTAGGTGTGCAGCAATCGGAGGGTATCATTTAGCCATGTGTGAGATTGCTTGGATTTAGCTGGCTTCGTAGTTAGAGGGCACAGTTCATCCAGACATGAGATCAGTTTTGTTTAGAGCGAGTCTGTGGCATCATTAAGCCCCACAGAGGAGAATGTGCTGAGTGGAGGTAGACCAGAGGCAACAACAGAGGAGAAGCAGGTTGAAGACAGGTTGCGGATGTTGCGGCGGAACGTGACCATCGGTAAAGGAGCCAGTGGTTGCTCTGACAGGCTGACATTAAACCGGTTGAAGAAGTGATCTGGAGAGGTGTCACCATGAGGGTGTCTGTGGTATGCAGTTCTGAGTGAGGATCAAGTGAAGCTCTTTGCCAGATTTGTGAGTAGGAGGGCTGCAGACCAATTCAAGGTCAAAGGAGTGTATCAGGGACATAAAGTATGCTGAAATTAAATGTGTACACCACAAAAAAGGTGTCTAAAACACACCTAAATATTTGAAATGTGTTTCATCTATGTTGAAGCAATAGTAAACACCTTAATATTATTAAATCAATTGGTTGGAAATATTTGTCTCATTTTAGAAACAATAAGAGAATGTAAATTATGGGGACATGGAATGCCACCGCAAGACTGGAATCACCCAAGTCTGTTATTTAAAGGTGTGCCAGTCCACGTGTTTATTATATGTCATTAACTCCTTTACATTAACATTACCTTAACATTTGCTGGGTACTTAGTAAGTACTTAGTCAGTACAAAGTAATCAGTATGACTGTTTCGGTAAACAGTCGTAACTTAGATGTTGGTTAATTGAACAATGCATCCTACCATGTTAGTAAAAAGCTAACCTCCGTAGTTGTACAGGAAATGCTCCCCAGGTAATGTTTCACAATTCTTGTGAGATGTATCTGAGGCGACAAAACCTGAAGTTGCAAGGCTTGTTTTCCGATGCAAGTTGCTAATCAGCTATACTCTATGGTTTTGGTAGGTGCCTGTATTACAAGTTTGTTTACCATCAAATTGGCTTCAATGCTGTTATATTAAAGAAGCCCTATGCAGGTCTGGTTATTCCTTCGCTGTTTCTGGGTTTTAGCCTGATTTGGGCTCGCATTATTCACGACATAGCTCCCCCTGCAGCTTTGGTAGCAAGTGACTGCTACGCTAAACCCCCAATAGCTAGCGAGCTAGCATCAATAAACCAAGCTAAACACATAGGCTCACAATAAAACGGTCGAGCAAACACATTGTTCAAGAGACTATCAAATCAACAAAAACGAAGTTCACCCAAAGGTAGGCTACTTACAATTTCAACAGCAACAAAGCCAAGTCGGAGTCCGTTTTGTAGTCTTCTTAGAAACTAAAATCTGACTACATTTTCGAGTATTTCCGCCGAGTTACATCCGGATGTGTTCCGACCGTGACCAGAAAGTTGCATATTCGGTTTTCCGCGGAGAAGCACTAGGGGGAGACGAAGCACCCACCAAACGACCCAAAAAGTGTTGTAGAACCATCAGAACAACTCTCAACCTGCATAATTAAGGTCATTTTTGCTAAAATTGTTGCATAGGGCCTCTTTAAAGGAACCATATGTAAGATTGTGGCCAAAACTGGTACTGCAATCACTTTCAAAATACTGAAGAGCGGTGTATCCCCTCCCCCTGACTCGAGGTAGCACACGCGGATGGCGAAACACTACTGACTTCGTGATTAGTAGATAGGTGGAGGGTGGCGCATCAGGCCAAAACACAACATGACATGACAAAACACAACATCAACAACAGGGCTGCAACTTCACTTTTTAAATGACAATATCCTGGCTGGACTACTGTTGTCAGTGATATAAGTATGTGAAATTAACATGATTTCTTAATGTCTAGTGACATATCAGGGCCATTTTATGATTAATTGAAATATTTTTCTTACATACGGTTCCTTTAAGGTAAAAAACTTGCATAGTGCTGCTTTAACTCTAAAATAGGTACAGCCAAACCAATCACATTGATCAGGGATTCCTAACATTACTTCCTACTTCGCCTAAACTTTACAAACTGACAATAAGCCACATCGGCAGTGAAGAAACATTGTACGTATGCCTACTTTTCCCATATATAAATGTACACATTCTTCTGAATTGTTGATGTTTGCAGGCGTTGCTACTAAGGGTGTCACGATTTCAATTTTATTTCGAAATCGATCGAAATTACATCTCAATCTCGAACTTCGAACTTAAAAGTAGAATCGACGATGCAGCCACACCCCCAATGTCACGTCCAGCATGTATGCCAAGACGCACAAACACACATGCACGTGCTGAACTGCAGCGTCAACACTCCTCTAATTTTAGGCTGCAGCCAGTTAAAATATAGGCCTACACATCAACCTCCCGAAATCAAAGCCCCTCTTGCTACTTTGAAATCACCGGTGTGGAAGTATTCGTTCATTCACGTCAATTAAAACTACTCAACTTAGCAAGTGAAAAGATGGTCTAATTACAGTCCAAAGTTACTTTAAGGCTTAAAATGCACATTTATAAGTACATATTCCATGAACACTAACCTTGGGTCTCTTCGGAGTGTGCTAAAACAATCAAATTAACATTCTGTGTTGTTTCATTTTCCTATGTTCACGTCTCTGTTTTAGCCTAAAGTTAGTTCTGTTTACATTACAACCTCGCGGTTGGAACGGTTTCAAAGCGGTTTCAAAATAAAAGCCCCCCGAAAAAGAAAAGGAAAAGGCCAAAAAGAGTAAATAACATATAAGGAATGCATTAATAGTAATATTTAAAAAAGATCGAAAATCGAATCGAATCGTGACTTTAAAATCGAAAATTACATCGAATCGAGGATTTGGAGAATCGTGACACCCCTAGTTGCTACTACTGTTTATCACAGCCACTATTGATTTCGAAACTATAGCGTCATCCCCTCTCGTTACTGATTGGCCCATCCTGCCTGGTGTCTAAGGGGAATGTTAGTGCATTATCGTATGTCAGACAGTATCTCACTGAAAGTAAAAGCTAGGTGGGTGTGGCCAGGCACAAAGAGCATTGAATAACATTTCATTGAATTGAATAAGTCGCCTGTATGGCGGCAGCCATGTTTTGGCCTCCATCTTTAGAATACATTAGCCAAGGAGGGACATACCTGAAATTCTAGCCCTGCCTTTCGCGTTTGTCGGTCAGTTACCGAACGACAGAGTTGTGCTCGCGGCTGCCGAGAAACCCCTAACATTGAATCACCTGATCTCTTCGTACGGAGATAGAAGACCACGTTACCTTGAACTACATATCTTGTGCAGTATTGTCGAATAATGTTAGCACTGATAAGTTGCTTGCTGAATATAAGCCAAAACAAAAAATCCATAACGACATTATTCGACTTGCATGAAGTATATGAGCTATAGTTTTACAGACTAAAATATAGCTGCAAGCAGCAATAAGGGGGCGACAAGATAGAACTCAGCAGACACCCGCGATCAACACTTTCAACAAGTGTCACATCAAAACATAGCTGATTTTGTAGGGCTGAAACAGGGCTGAGTATTGCCACTGCCTCCGCCAGTCAGCACCCCCCACCTAATCAAGAAATCACCCCTGCCCGTCCCACCCCGTCCTGCCCCGCCCCGCCTTTGACACACACAATGATTAGAATGAACTTGATGGAACATGTTGTCATCAGTTTCACATCAAAAAATAAAAGATCAATAAAACACAACAGATCAAAATGCAATATTGCTAATTGCAGCACCTCCTACAGGTCAAAGGTCACCAACGTTTTTGAGCGTCCTCCTAATGGGGTCATGAATCCATGTAGTAAGTTTAGTTATGATACATGGCAGGGTTGCTGAGATATGAGCTCACTTCCTGTTTGGCGGCTTCGCCACCAATTTCGATTGGCTGTTACGGGCGAATGCTTTTGTCAATTGTTCCAGAAAGCAATATATTGATAGGTTATGGTCTGAAGATGGTCTCTGCCCATTTTGGTGAGGATCCGCTGAAATTTGCAACCTGCGAAAACTTGTACGTGTTTTTGATTAAATCCAATATGGCGGCCGCATCAATTACGATGACATCACAAGTTGGCTTGGGTCGGCCTAAGACCCTCCAACAGTATTACCAGACACCACTAGTGCATTTAAATTCTAAGCACAACAGCAGCTACAGGCCAAAAGGCATGTTTCTTAATTACAGCGCCCCCTAAAGATCAAAGGTCACTAGATTTCTTGAGCGTCTTCCTGATTGGGTCCTGAGTCCATGCACCAAGTTTCGCTTTGATACATACAAGGGTTGCTGAGATATGAGCTAACTTCCTGTTTGGCGGCTTCGCCGCAAGTTTCGATTGGCTGTTAGAGCCACATGCTACTGTCAATTGTTCCAAAAAGCACTGCAATGATAAGGCATGGTCTGAAGATGGTCTCTGCCAATTTTGGTGAGGATCCGCTGAAATTTGTGACCTGCGAAAATTTGTACGTGTTTTTGATTAAACCCAATATGGCGACCGAATCAATTACGATGACATCACAAGTTGGCTTGGGTTAGCCTTTGGACCTCCAACAGTATTACCAGACACCACTAGTGCATTTTAATTCTAAGCACAACTGCAGCTACAGGCCAAAAGGCATGTTTCTTAATCACAGCGCCCCCTAGAGGTCAAAGGTCACCAGATTTCTTGAGCGTCCCCCTGATTGGGTCCTGAGTCCATGTACATTTCATTCATTCATTCAACCTTTATTTATTCTCGGAGGGTCATTGAGGGAAGCCCTCATGAAGCCGAGATTACATAAACACTACAGATAACAAAAAGACAAAAGATGCCGAACGGAGCGGCGTAGTCGCCAGCGTTCCCGCGACATCAAGACAAGCAAACACATTTACAAAATAACAATTGACGCACAAGACAAAAGATGCCTGATGGAGCGGCGTAATCGCCAGCGTACCCGAGACACCTAACGGTAGACATACAAGACAGACAACAAACAAAAATGAACAAGTAATAAAATATATAAATAAGAAATTAAAATAAAGAAAAGTCTGTGTTAACTTAGTCCAACTCTAGCTGTGTAATCGCTGGGGTAGAACTTCGGTAGATGAGATGGCTTGTAGTTGACACGACAGAAACTTAGTTTGGTTATGATAGATCAATGGGTTGCTGAGATATGAGCTCACTTCCTGTTTGGCGGCTTCGCCACAAATTTCGATTGGCTGTTACGCGCGAACGGTTTTAGTTCCGGAGACAAAAAGCAATGCATTAATGAGGCATGGTGTGTAGATGATATCTGCATATCTGATATCTGTGTAGATGAAGTTTGGTGTCGATCAGACAAAATTTGTGACCTCTGATACATTTTAAGTGATTTTGATGAAATCCAAAATGGCGGAAAATCCATCATGGCGGAAAATGACGTCATGAACTCGGCATGGTCCAAGGATTCCAGCAATACCTCATTTTTGAAAATCTGACTGACGGGTCAAAAGTTACGTGCGTGAACGCATGTCCAACTTTGGCCTGTTGGTGGCGCTAGAGTGCTTGAGGTGCCATCATGAAACTTGGTGATATTAATCATGGGACAGTCCCTAATCAGTGTGCCAAATTTCACAACTTTTTACCAGACGGTTCTATGGGCTGCCATAGACTTCAATGGCAGAGGAAAGATGTTGAATAATAATAAGAAATCATAGAAACACAATGGGTGCCTTCGCAGCTTCGCTGCTTGGCCCCCAATAAATATAGCTGCAAGCAGCAATGTGGGGGCCAAGCAGTTGAGCAGGAGTTTTCATGGCAACCCAATGCCATAACCTTTCCCTTTGCCATACAGTTTCAATGGTAATTGTTTGTTTTTTTATTATTATTTGTTTCTTTTAATTTAAAGTTTTTAGGTTTAACTTATTATTTCCCCCTTTCCATGCTTCGCTGCTTGGCCCCCAATAAGAAAACTAACAAACACAATGGGTGCCTTCGCAGCTTCGCTGCTTGGCCCCCAATTAATAATAATAATAATAATATAATAATAACAATTTTTCTAAATAAAGGCCTATTTTATTAGGCCTATTTTACTTCAATATATATATATATTAGGGCTGTCAAAATAACTGATTAATTTCAATTAATTAATTTGAGAAAAAATAACTGATTAAAAAAATTAGTGCAGATCGATTCCGTATGACCTTTGACCCCGAGCCGTTCTAGTCAGTAAAAATTTGACTGTAAAATGAAGGAGAGAGAAGAAAACATGCTGCCTGGATCATTGATTGGAACATTTACTTTTAAAAAACGACCTGATGGTTTTGATAAAAAATAGAGTGTTGAAAATAAAGTCCTCTGCAATGTCTGCAGCAAGGAATTTGCATATCACCGGAGTTCATCAACTCTATAGTCGCACATCAATGCAAAGAAATAAGTGTTGACATTGAGGGGAGTGTTCATTTATTTTCATTATGTCCCCTAGGTTATATCTGTGGCCTGAAATGCCTTGTATGTGGAAAAACAAATTCTTCCCAAAGCACTTTTGAATTTATTTCCTCAGCATATTAGGTCATATCATAGATTATTATGGCAATTATTTGAACAGTGAAAATAATAATAAAAGAGTTTTTGAACTTTAATGTCACTAATGCTGATTATTCAATGATTCATTTGAATTTAAATATTTAAAATACTTTCACAGCATAAATTATATATGCGATTAATTTAGATTAATTAATCACAGAGTATGTAATTAATTAGATTACTTTTTTTAATCGATTGACAGCCCTAATATATATATATATATATATATATATATATATATATATAATATTTTGTATGTACTATTACTAATATCCATAGAACCTAGAAAGTGAATTGTTTTAGCTGGGAGTAATTGTGTATGCCATCTACCCAATTCTCATCAAGCATTTCAAAACATAAAGGGGTTTCTCTAGAACAACCATTTTCATAAGCACAGATGTTCGAAACTGACACAGTCCAACACATTTCTGGTAATGGCTGAAAAGTTTGTGCAATGTCACTGAAATGCTTTGAATTTCCAAGACATGCTGAGGGTTGAAAGCCTGGTGGTTTTGTGGTGAGGACTTGCATTGTGATAGCATCTGCCCTAGCACACCACTAACAATCATAATGAGAATCCTATTGACACATTGACATCAACAGTTCCTACACACTTTGAATGTGATGGAAATTTAGAATGGCCTTTTAACTGACACTCCTGTCTGCAAACAGCATAAGTAATATTGGGCCTGTGGTTCAAAACTAGAGGTGGGAGTTTTGTATTTGGACTGCTACTTCCTGTTTGAAACCTGCAAGGTACATTTTGCACTTTTCCTCTACCCTGTTGTGGTCTAGAAATTACTCAAATAAATATCACCTATCAACTGTAATGAGAAATTATTTTATCACAATAACAGGATTTGAAATTCCAGAAAACAATGTAATATAATAAAACAATATAATAAAAGTGTCTTTTCTACAGTTTTTGCTCAATATATTGCCTATGCCAGTAAGTTGTAGGGAGACGCAGAGTAGGTGAAGATTGTTTTAACTGTATTTCATATTCACACATTAGTCAACAATGAATTGAATACAGACTTGGGGGATTGGCTCTTCCTGTGACCAAGTAAGTACAGATAAATTCTGGTGTTCAGTTGTCTAACTTTCTTGAGAAAAACAGTCAACTTTGTGACTCAGTCAGGGCTATCCCAAGCAAAGGCATCTTCATGTTTACTCACTTCCACTGCACTATTTCTCAGAAATGAGTGACCACACACAGGAACACAGTTCAGTGTGAAACTGAATGTGTGTGTGTGGGTGTCTGTGTTTGTGCGCACATAACTTGATTCACTTTGCATTAAAATTAATCAGTCAAAGTAGTAGTAGGCTTCAACAGCAGGTAACAGTTCAACAGCAGAATGAAATTATTAAAATATTATTAAAATATCATGATGAGTATTGCTTGCATGCTGCACTGTTGATGAGTTTTTAAATTGACTTCACAGGGACATAGCCAGGGAGGGTGGTGGAGGGTAGTTGACCTTCTCCACCACCTAAAAGTACACATTTCTGCCTCAGCTCTTCTATTCACAAAAGCCATAAAATAGGCAATTAAAGAATGCCTTAACATACACAGTTTGTGTCACTTCCTACCTCATCATTATACACTTTGACAAAGGCTACAACTTAAACATATAGTCAGTCCTAGCATTTATATAGCTGAGATGCTGCTCACTTTGGGGTTTAAAATATCCAATTGCTCTCTATACTGTAGACTTCTTCTTTATTGTTACTTAAACAGGTTAACTAGATACAATTCCTCAGGACACCATGGACAAATGAGGCTTCAACTAGTTAAAGGAGGCAGGTAGCTACAGCACTACACTCTAGGGGCATGCACATGGGGGCTCATGAACATGCCCCCAGAGTGTAGCACCGTAGCTGCCTGGAAGCTCTAACTGGACAATCTAGCAACTTGAGCTAGGAAATTGTTTTTTTTTTGTACCGACAGTACTCGTCGACCTTTAGAAATGGAGATCTATGTGAAAAATCGCCGGATTTCTCCTTAAAATAGTGAGCATTCTGGCTTTAACTACCTAACTAGTAAACACTTTATGGAAGGCTCTAGAAGTCCATTGTCCCACTGGAACTACACCCAGCAATTCAGCAACTTTTTGGCATATTTAACTAGTGGCTTACATGTTACCTAGTCAAGGCGAGATTGTGTGTGGCTTACATGTTAACTAGTCAAGGTTACATGTTAACTAGTCAAGGCGAGATTGCTCATTAGTTAACTGTCTACTAGTTAACTAACGAGTTTCAGAAAGAGTCACTTGTTAACTAGTGTGGGCCAAAATGTGGGAGTGGAAGTGGGAGAGATGGAGGTTTGGGAAATGACCGCTAGTCGGAACCTGGGTCCCCATGGGTACTTGGACCCAAACATAGTTTGATGGAAATGGGTTAAAGCACTGATGCCTGATATCAAGATATCATAAGAAATGCTCACTCGGTTTGCCATAGTAGGTGGCCAGATACCTTGGCTTCATTAATGGATGAGCTGTTTATTTTCTTTCATATTAGGTGCAAAAAGCATAGGCTATGTACATAACATGATACATGATAGGCTTACATCATTCTGGTGCTGGCCTAACTTTAAAACTCTCTAGTACTCTAATTCTAAAACATACAAGCTTGGGTATGGTTCCATAAAACTGTCTGATAACGGTTGTGCACACACACTACAAAAAGGTCCACATATAGGATAAAAGATCCGCCCCATTCACCAAGCTGACTGTTCCTCTTCACCCAATTGTTGTGAGTTTACAGAAAAGGTATGCTATAATGGACAAATGCAGTTCATCCTTCAATCATTATCCACATATCTTTCATAAGCATTTGTTGAGATAGTTTTGCTAATTTTTACACAAATTATACATTGAACTGATTACAGTTTTGTGATCTTTTCAGTCTTAGCTAACCTATTCATTTCCCAACCTCAACCCAGACCTCCAACTTTTCTCCAACTCAGAAACGCTATGCTAACATTATGCATCTTTTCAGTATTTGTGTCTGATGCCTGCTTAAAGCCCATAAAGTAGAAATGTGCCACCACCATGACACTCATTCATTCACACAGAGCACCTTAGAGCACCTTACCATACCTTACTATGCACAGAGAATCACAGGCTCAGTCCCTGCCTCAGTCATTGCAAGCGCCTCTGATTGATTAATCACCACTATGTGGATACTGTTTTTAGAATTGATTTAGATTAAGTGTTAGTTAGCATAATTTGTATTTTTTTAATTTGTATTTTAGTATATTTTTATATATTGTATTTAAGTGTTAGTTAGTATAATTTGTATTTTAGTATATTTAGCATATTCTTTATCTTCTACTGTCCTTATTGCTTAGTTGTGTTTTTATATTATATACTTGAATTACTCTTTCTGCTGTTAAAGAATGTGTTTGTGTTGTCTGTATGCTGCTGAGACCTTGAATTTCCCCTGGGGATCAATAAAGTATCTATCTATCTATCTATCTATCTATCTATGTAAATGTCAGTGTTCTGAAGTTGAATACATAAGATTAAAAAATAAATTTCTCTCAGTCTTCACAAACATAATAAAAATGAAATTGCCAGGTTATGAAAGAAGAATCTTTCTGTATATAATAATCCTGCTGACAGACACACAGACAAACACTAAACTATGATACAAACAATATTAGCTGTACTTCTGTAACCATGTCACTTTTTTTAAGGACACCGGAGGGCCTGAGACACTTGACCTTAGCCATACAACAGAGATGACCTCGAGCCCTGATCTGTTAGAGGCAGAGGAGAGGGCCTTTGTTGATAATCTTTATCGTTTCATGAAGGATCGAGGTACACCAATTGAAAGAATACCACATCTTGGATTTAAACAAAGTGAGTAACGTGCCATCTCAAAAAAGTATTTTTGTGATGAAGCTTATGGTTTCAATTCCTTTTGATCTTAGTGGTTCTCACTTTTTGCTTTCTGTCTACAGTTAATCTGTGGAAAATCTACAAAGCAGTCGAGGCCCTTGGGGGATATGACTCTGTAAGTATCAGTTTTATACTTAGTAGGACAGTGACTACTTAATTGCACATAACATTTGTACAAGGCATTTTGTCAATAATGTATGAGGTATCTATTTGCTAGTTCCATCTACAACTTACAATATTCTACAATAAACAGTTTTCTTTGCTTCTGGAAAAAGTACAGAGGTCAAGTATATTTACAGACACAGACTCTTTGCGTCGCTAGCACTTCCTTACGTGGAAAAAATGGCTTTGGTTTGTGAAGTGCACACACAGCAACAAGGTGACCGTTTTTGACCACAATGAGAGCAGGATGTCCATTTCTTAATGTATGTGTATAACATGGTAGGCTTCAAAGGCTCTAAACTCTTTCAAACCCTTTGTTCATCTAAGCAAAGTTTCTCCTCTGAAGCTATGATGTAACTGGAAAAAGTAATAAAATACTTGCTCTTGCTCTTTTTTTACAAATAAAAATGGCCTAGTGTTATGAGTTTAGAATATAACAATACATTACAGTGCATTTGATTAGCCAATGAGTTGTGGAGATGGGTAGGTGGGAGTCTCCTTTCTCCTATGAAATTTTAGAAGAAATATTTGTAATTAAATTGATAGTAGGGTAGTTTCATGATCAGGGCGCTTCACATTAGTGGTGTAGTCTAGTTAGCTGTAGTGGATATACTGTGATGTAGTAGTTAGCTGTAGTGGGTATACTGTGATCAACCCCAAATATTAATATCTGTCCTTGTCTATTTTAAGTGGGTACACTGAGCTGGTGATGCTTTTTAAGTGGGTATATTGCGTAGTCCTGCGTATCACGTAGACTACACCACTGCTTCACATTTTCCGCATACTTCTGTGTACCTCAAAATATGTGATTATGTTGGATAACTGGATAACTGTTGCTATTAATAATTAAACTTAAAAGCACCTTGATAATTTGAAAAATAAGTGCAAAAATGCCATTTGTTAGCATAAAACATATCTCAATCATTTTCAGTCTTCTTTTACATTTTATTTTAAAACTACACTACTTCAACCCATTACAATATTTTACTGTGGGTAGAAAACTGGACCACACTAGGATGTGCCTGGCTGCATTAGCTGCTGGCTGTAGCAACTCGAGCTAGGTAAAACCGGTTGTTTTCAAGGTTTTTTTCTTACCGATAGTACTCGGTGACCTTGAGAAACGGAGATCTAAGTGAAAACTCGCCAGATTTCTCCTTTAACCAGTCTTATTAAATGATGTTGAACCTAAGGATCAATAAGAAACACTACAACTATTGTATGAAAATATTTAACCTTATACTGATGGCAGTCTTTCAGATGTCCACTTCAACATACATTTAAGTGGTAGTATACATATCTATTGAAATATATTTTATCAATCCACAAAATTAGATAAAAAAAAACATAAATATGATATTTCAAGAAAGTTTCATTTATAGGCCTCATAAAACTCTTTGCCTGACATTGCTCTAAAGCTCTTACTCTGATTGCGAAACTACCCAATAAATTAAATAATGAGGGTCACATATGGGCCTCCATCTGAAAATGTCCCAACAATAATGACATATTTCTAATACTTTAAATAGAGTGTGCACAGAGACATGCTGATTGTTATTGTATGGTAGGATCCACTATGGTAATTAATAGGTCATCTCTGATTCAGCTGAACATTTTCAGGTAGTTTTATGTCAATTTATGCATGCTCATTTGAGAGAACAACATACTCATTTCAGTTGGATTCACTTTCAAGGAGATGCTAATGCAAAATGTGTACTCTAAATATTTAAGTTATCTTTGTATGTTTGTATTTGTATTGGATAATGGGTAAATTGATCTATTCTCCCTCTATTGTTTTCATTTGAGTAGGATCGTTTAGTGCTTGACCACACAAGAAGACAAACTTTGGTCCATATTTCAAACATTCAACATTGGTAGCTGCACTACTGGTACTAGTGTAAAATCATATTTGGTTCATATGCAAATCAGCTATTGGCATACAAACAAGTATTTGTGGCAGATATATTTATTTTAAAAAACACCCATAACAAACTCTTAAACTGGTTTCGCTCATCAGATGATACTTTGCACTTTATTGAGGCCATCAGTCCTAATCGGTGTTTGGTGTTTTAAGCCCCCAACGTCGTCTTCCAGGCAACGCTGCATGTTAGGCAAGGGTTAAGGTTAGGGTTAGGTGCCTTGAAGTCGACGGTCGCATCGCTGCCTTGAAGTCAACGGTGGGGGCTTAAAACAGCATTGAGTGTCCTAATCCTGGTTTATTTGAGCTGCACACATGTGTGTGTTTATTTTTCTGCATGTTTTGTCAATACATTTCAGCCAACTCATCATCTTATATATTTGCTCTTTAAACTAACACCTGAAAGTTTCATATTGCTGCATTTGTAACTCATTGCTTTGCAATGTAGCACCACCTCTACGAAGAAGGCATTTATTTATCTTATAGATATAATTATTAAAGCAACACAATGTAGTTGTTTTGCCATACAACAATAGCATCAAACTAATTTTTATGATTCACATATTCATAATTGGCGAAATTGTGTCACCGTCAATAACAATGCACACCTTGAATGGCTGTTTTACGATATAGCTTTGTTTTTCCATCCAGGAGTTCCTGATGAATTTGGTACCCCCTAAATGAGTACCTAGTGCACTGAAAACAGGAATTTCTACATTGTGTTACTTTAAAGGAGAATTCCGGTGTGATATTGACCTAAAGTGTATTGAAACATGATACCGAGTGTGAACGTATGTCTCATAGCCCATCTCGGCTTGTCCCCTGCACTCCAAAATCTGGCGCTAGTTAGCCGATGCTACCAACAGCTTTTTCAATTGTGGTTTCTTCTGCATCGGGCTAGCCATGCAAATAAATAACTGTTTTACACCATTTACGAGGCTCAATGTATCTCCACACTTAATTGGTAGACTTCCGAGGGCCATGACATTTAAAACGAGACATTGAAAACTTTGAAAAAGCACTGGTAGTTTACTTACAAGACGATTTATACAGACAGTATCTTCACGAAGTTTAGCGTTTGCAGCCATCTTGAATTTAGTCACGATAAGTCGAGCTACGAGTAAGAATGAACAGGTATGATAAGGGATCAGATTCCAAAAATAATTTAGTGGAAATGCATGGATTCCAGTTGCTGCTACTGGAAGAAACTGGAATCCATGCATTTCCACTGAATTATTTTAGGAATCTGATCCCTTATCATACCTGTTAATTCTTACTCGTCGCTCGACTTATCGTGACTAAATTCAAGATGGCTGCAAACGCTAAACTTCGTGAAGATACTGTCTGTATAAATCGTCTTGTAAGTAAACTACCAGTGCTTTTTCAAAGTTCTCAATGTCTCGTTTTAAATGTCAGGGCCCTCGGAAGTCTACCAATAAAGTGTGGAGATACATTGAGCCTCGTAAATGGTGTAAAACAGTGATTTATTTGCATGGCTAGCCCGATGCCGAAGCACCACAATTGAAAAAGATGTTGGTAGCATCGGCTAACTAGCGCCAGATTTTGGAGTGCAGGGGACAAGCCGAGATGGGCTATGAGACATACGTTCACACTCGGTATCATGTTTCAACACACTTTAGGTCAATATCACACCGGAATTCTCCTTTAAATGTAGAACAGAATGCCTCCTGACATCCATAGTGTACTTTGTGATATTGTTATATCCCACCATATCTCTATGTACAATAGACATAAAAACAGACTCAATAATATGTCCTCTCACGCATGGAAAAACAAGACCTAATGTCATAGTGCCAAACCTTCCCATGTACTATAGAGACTATTTCTGTGAATGTTTATGAGGCAGACAGAGTAAGAGGTGCAAGATGTGCCTTTGTAACCACTTCTGTGGATTGTCCAAACAGGTGACAGCACGGCGGTTGTGGAAGAATGTATATGATGAACTAGGAGGAAGTCCAGGGAGTACGAGTGCAGCTACTTGTACCCGTAAACACTATGAGAGGTAAGCTAAAATAATTAAGAGTGTGTCCATGAGAGGACCAGGCAGGGCTAATACAAGTCATCTCACCAATTTTGATGAAACAGTTCACCTAAAAACTCCAAAAGCTGTAACACTGGGGGAGTTAAAACCCACTCCTTGTTTTAGGCCAAACAACCTCAATAAAAGTCCCAAATTGCATAAAATGTTGACGACCCTCCTGCTGATTGCTCCATGCAATCAAAGGTCCATTTTGATGGTATCTAAAGTATTCTGCTGCTCTCTGAGTGGGTCACATTGCTTCTAATGCTGCTGTGCGGGTCGGAACACTAAGTGTTAGCATTCCATTTGAATATCTGTTTCCTTTACAAATAGATAGAATAGATACAAATACAGAAATGTAGAGCTCTCTCTACAGACTGATGTCCCGTGCATTCCCTCTACATCACACACACATACACACACACACACAAAGGTATACCAAATTCATGTTAAATTAATCTAAATTTGCATTATATAGGCCTGTACAGTTATGCATCCATCTCCACATCCATTCTTCTCGGTAGAATATCTAACAAACTCTTGCCTCAACATTAGAAAAACCATATATCAAAATCAACAGTAGACCTTATGCTACCGAATACGGGGATATAAATTCCTCTGTACAATAAGCTGTTCCTGATTAATCCGGTATTGAAATTACAGCACATTTCTACATGGTCTTTGGGCTGCAATGTAGGCTACCGGAAATAATGAACTTGCTCTCTTTATCAAAGAATCAAAAGTTGGCATGTACAGTGATGACACTTTTTGGCCGTCAAAATTAACATGGTTCAGCTGGACTTGCAACGTCACTGTGGCTATCTTGAGGTCAGAAATGTTTCTCTTTTGGACGTGTTATTCACCTCTGTCGTAAATTCTATGGGTGTGATCTCCAAAATGAGCATATATAGGGGTGTGATTATAAATTATGCTTGTTTTCAGCCGCCACATTTACCAACACACTTTCATTCTTATGCTAAAATTGGAGTGATAATAGCGTTTCACACGTGAGCCCTGCATTAAGATGATTCCTGCACTCAGATCTGCACTGGTTTCTATGCTTGGTTGATAAATGAGGGCCAATGGGTGCATTCACAGCTGCTTGGTCCCCAGTAAAAAGTTCATGAAAATAACTTAAGGTAGAAAGACAATAAATGCATTTACCACATTCTGCTTGCCCCCCCCCCCCCCCCCCTAAAATTGGTTTATTACTTTTTTGTTTGACCAATACTCTATTAGAACTGACAGACCAGTAATCAGGAAGTTCAAATGCATTGTAAATGTGTTGTTGTAAATGTTTAATTTGTGTGAAATCACAATGCAAAAAAAACTTTGTTTCAAACATTGTTATTGTGATGTGTTTTTATTCAATTAATGTAAACATGGTTAACTGGCATCAAGGACTAATGACTGTAATTCCTCCATAATATTGCTGCAATCAGTATTTCAAATTTGATGAAATTGTCATCTAACTTTTACTTTGCACTGCTACTGGTGGTGTTTATTGGACTATCCATAGGCTTGTTCTACCTTTTGAAAGACAGCTGAGAGGAGAGGAGTATAAGCCCCTTCCTCCGTCTAAACCTCGAAAACTGTATAAGAAGAGTCCGGACCTTAAGAGTGTCAAACCTGAGGCCAAGAGGAGGAGGAAACTGACTGAGACGGAAGAAAAGACACATTCTAAGGTGCCTAACAGATACTCTCCTTGAATTAACTTGTTGCAGACAAATCAGACATCACATGTCTGTCCAGAACAAAGTCAAAGTTAACTTTATTGTCAATTTTGCTATATGTACAAGACATATAGAGGTTGAAATTGTGTCTCTCAACTAAAGCTACTAAGAGATAAATATTGCAAAGGTACAAAAAACTACTAAGTATTTGCAAATATGGATAATACTATATGTGTTAATACTTGCATATTTCAACCTTTATATCAAAGAAAAACAATTTGCTTCTCATTATTTTTTTCATGTTTTTGCATTAATGTCACCAAGAAGCATGGCAGTAGAAATATCATATTGGTATAAAAAATAATATATAAGAATACCATATTTGTATAGAAATGTCATATTTGTATAGAAAACAAAACATGTTACAACAACGTTACAAACAAAAAAGTTTGCTTTGGTGCACTGATGACAGTCAGGATCATCTCGAGCCAGCTAGTATTGTTCAGTTCATGTCTATAACATGATTTACTTGCTACCTGGATAATTTCAGCGAATATTATTATGGTAAAATGAATGATAAGATCATTAAGCTTTACTGTGTTCGGTGGGTTGTTAACTAACATAACGACATTGCCTGTTAGACAGCTAATTACAGCTACAGCAGTTGAACAATCACTATAGAATTTTTGTGCCAGAAAATCCCTTTCAATGCAGTAAATCTCTTAATTTTTTTCCTTAACTAAGGAAATAATTTAAGGTATTCTGTGCAACACCCTTAAGTAAACCCCTTACCTTACAAATTAAGCCCTAAGGGTCATACTTAAGAGAACAAACTTAAGGTTGCCCTGCCGGGCCCTGCAAATGAGCTGTTGTTGGCCATGCCCCACTCCGGAACTGATTCCATGTTTACGTCAACGGGCAGTATGGTCCTAAGAGAAGCCAGGGAATATGAGTCGTGTTGATGACATGGTGTTGGAGGATTCTCCACTAGAAAGCCTCCGACTGCCAGTGATAAAATGCAATTTGTTATGCAGGAATAATAAAGAATGTGTGACAAACGTCAATGTCGGTTCTGTTTGAATGTCCGTAGTAAAGTAGAGACTAGTCAAGTTATTGGAGTTTAGCCAAAATAACTTTCTACCCATGCACTGATTACGCTCCGTTTCTACCCTCTCTGGTCCTGCACTGTGCGACAGGGGGAGTGACCAGCACTTATAGCGGCAAAACCAATGTGTGCATCTTTTACCGATTTTTAAATGATATATTTTACTGATATTTAATATCTTTTGCATTTCTTTATCCAAACAACGTCAAACTTGGCACTGCACTCAAGTTTGAAATCAATCGGATGAACAGTTTGACAGATATGCAAAATAACACACAGACGAACAGACACAGACATTCCTGTATAGATTGATGAATAGATTGATGTTCATCTTGTATTATTATGAAAAAAAAAATCAGAACTGCATACTGACTGTTGGATAAACTAACTGAGAAGTGCAAGTACATCAAAAAATTCCTGAAACTACATGTGCTGAACCCTGTGCTGATCTCCAAAATCTCTAAGCCTAATCTGAATTAAGTGGCATTTTTTGATTCCACATTTATTGCCACTATAGCCTTTCTGTTTTTTTAAATTATGTTCATGTTAAATTAAAACAGATGTTAACCTATAGCTTTATTTTTTTCCTCAGGAAACAGCTCATCGTAGCCATCTCTGTAAGCCAGGAACATGCCCTCACAATAGTCACTGGGCAGTTTATCAGGACCAACCCCACCTAGATTGCCCAGAATCCCAAAACAAGTTTGGGGACCATCAGACAACTGCTCTTGTGGTCCATGAGTCTCCCCTGGACATCTCTGCCCCTGTGCCATTAGGTTCCACTGGGGTAATGTCTCCTTTGGAGAAAAAGAAGCTTCTGGCCCAAGCAAGCCTGTGTTTCCTGCAGAGTCCAAAAGCAGAAGACAGCTCAAGAAGGCCAACAGTTATCCAGTGCTCTCCGACCCCTGGTTGTTCACTGCAAGGCAGAACCCATAACTCTTCAGATGGTTCCCCACTACCTCTCTCCTCACCCTCTGTCACATGCTCTCGCAGCCCTTCACCTAACTCTGTTTCATCTGAGGAATGCTTAACAACGACTGAACCCATCGGCTTATCTACAGACACAAAGAAAAGCACACTGTCAAACCTTGCTGTTGCCCTCTCTACTCCTCCTTATTCAGCACCCAGCTTTCCTGCATTATGCAAACCTCGAAGCTGTTACCCCACACATCTGGGCAACCTTCACTTGCACCATTACCAAGATATTCTTCAGGCAAGCCCAAAACAATCGAACACCACCACTGCAAGTAAAAGCTACAGAGCCTCGTACACCTGGAGCCCTGAAAGCCACGGGGGGAGTTCTCAGCCCCCTATTCTAAAACACCCCATACTAACCCAGTCCTGGGTGTCCTCAGCTTCTAGTTTCACAAAAGTGATGCCGAAATCCAAGGATGTTTTCTCTCCAGTGGCCCTCCACCCTTTTCACAAAGTCTTGCCTCTAACTCATGAGCCAACCAATAAAATATATATGAGAAATGGTCAGGAATTCAGTCAGTCCCCCAAGAAACTACGAGGGCTACCTCCTTTGCATTTCATAGACAAAAAAGATAAAGCTATGCATGTCTTGCCAACACCGCTGCCCAGTGTGCAGTATATAAAACATTCTGCAGTAGTTCCTCAAGTACCTTACCAGGGGTCTGAGAACCATCTGAAGTGTCTACAAGGTCAAAATCCAGTTCATTGTCCAACCCATCTGCCAATGCCTCAACTGAACCCACACCAACCACATCTAATGCCAGGTGTCACCAGCTTTTCTGCCCCATATGACTTTTCTCTTCAATCATACTCCTACACCCTACCATTCTGGCCATCCCCTACTGGTCTGTATCCATATCCATCCAATACAAGACTCTGATAATAAATTGTCCTACAAAAGGCATATCAGAGCGGATGTTGGAAGTGACTGCCATACATGTTTCTGTGATTGTTCAGAAGGTTTTCTAAAATTTCACACAGACTTTTGTTATTTTAGGTTTGATCATTAATCCATCCTGACAATCAGAGACTAACTGTCTATTATTATATTGTATGACGTAGGTTATGTTGGTCTTTTCACTTGCATTGTTCAGAATATTGTACATGTCTACACGGAATGAGCAGATCCGATACTCACGATCGGTATCGGTCTGATATTGGCCAACATTACTGCATCATATACCGGAAAATAAAAAAGGTTTTCATAAAAAATGATCTGATCCCCTCAGATAAAACCTAAGTGATCATAACTATAGTTAGGACACGCCATAAAGAGAGATGCAAGGAGCAGCATATTTCATGTGAACAGTAGAATGTGAGAGACCTGTAGGCAGCACAATCACAGACAACGGCAACAATCCTAATTTACCAATTTTGGGAATGCTGGATTGAACCAATTTCATCCATAGTACATCCATAGCCATGGGGCATCCTAAAGTAAGGAACGTTTATTTAGGATTTTGGTGACTTAAGACATTTCTGTAATTCACCTTTCCTATCTAAAGTTAGGAGAACATTGACTTAGGAGCAGCTGTTAAAACATAGCTTCTAAACATAGCTAACATGGTTACCAAACAGATAAGAGTTTGCGAGTTAGGAAGTTTCTGTAATACGGCTCCGCAGGAAGTGTTTTGTTTTTTGCATTTTAGACAGTAAATAATCAGATAATGCACTGGGTTTTGGGTTAAAAAAAAAAAAAAAAGCACTTTATAAGAATATATTATGACAATTATGTACTGACATACTATGCTGAGAATGGCCAGTCCCTCTCTAAAATATATCTCCATACCACAGGCCATTGTCACATATCATCTACCCACTCTGTAGAGGTGAATAGCCTTGGGTAGCGAAGTATAATCTTGCCATCTGACCTCCTGATGGCATTTTTCTTATCCTCCCAAGTTAGCCTCTCCATCCTCTTCTGCTGAGTTATCCCAATAAAACTAACTAGTCAAAACTAGCCGACCGGAACACAAGGCGGAAGAAACTACATTTCTAAAATGGGAGTGGTGGAATAACTGAATAATTAAAACTGTGAAATTGACTGATCCCTCCCAGATAGCAAAAATACACTGGGACGGAACTGGGCTACACCTACCACAATATCCGGCACGGATCTGCATAATGCATCTGACCCGGCGTCCAAATGCACACCGGTCCAAAATAGGTCTGGATTCGTTTGACGGATCTGGTGCCAATAGGGGCTAAGACTGGTCCAGGTCCGCTTATTGTGTGTGGTACGGACCCGTTTATCAGATCACAGCTGGCTTTATTGACATGTGAAACGTGATTGCTAATTATCCAGACAAACCTGTTTGCAATTAAGATACAGTACACATTTGCTAACAGGTTCGTTTAGGTTCACCCAGTCTACAAGTTGGTTACATTTTCCCAACAGCTAAACTAATAAACAGCATAAGCTAGGCTACTAAAAACAATAAGGAAAAAAAGCTTTACACATAAGTGTCATAATCTTTTATTTATATCAATGACCTGGCTGTAGTAGTGCAATCCCAGACAAAGTTTAAGTAATGTTAATGCCTCAGTCATCTCCATGGTCAATCTGAAACAACACAAAATAAACATAAGCCATTTATTCATTTTTGAAAATAACTCACAATTACACCTTTGTATTTATCATCAGTGATCCTGTTAGTGTTAATCACTGTTTTTCCAAAAAAGTTATTGTGATGGCTGTTTTCCCAATTTAAGCTAACAAGCTAGTATAATAACATAGTTAACCTTACAGTAAAGTTATCAATTGCTCGGTTGCTTGTTGTTGTCTTTGAATAAACCAACAAAGAGATAAAAAGATTGAAAAGTTGGGTTGCATCCCAGCCCAACCGCAGGCTAATCATGTCAAAAGATTGATAGTGAGCAAATCAAAGATCCTGGAATAACGTTACTGCTCCGACTGCATGCGTGGCAAGAATATGGGGTTGTCTCATAGCACTGTTAGATCTGACACAAGCAACAATCGACTACTTTTACCACTGCTAGGTAATAAAAAAAATGTAACAAGCATTTGATCAATACTGAGCCATATATAGCTTAATTTCCATCCTTAGTGTAGAAATGAAGAGGCCATGGGCACATAGTGCACCCCCATGGTTTCTAAATTTGTGCCAATTTGGCTCCTACAGCAGCCAGTTGACAAAAGTAGGGAAAGGACAAGTGTTACTAAACACCTTAAAGGAACACGCCATCCAAAATCAGTAGTAATATATGTTCTTACCTTAACTTTCACGAGTTGAGTCATACCTCTCCCGCGTCCGTATGTGCACTCAAACGCTCTGGCGCGCGGCGCGAATGTGTTAGCATGTTGCTCTAGGATTTTTTTAAGCAGTGGGGGCAGGCCTGTCCGAACCCCCCCCCCCCCCCCCGTCCCACGGAACTGACAACTGACACTTCGCTGCAACACAAACAATTATATGTATTCACCTCACACAATGAGGCATTATTTTCAGTTGTGATTGAGCTGTATATTTGGAGAATCCAGAGAACAGGTCTGCACAATGAATTTTGAAAGGCAACTGCGACTATTGTACGTCTGCCCCATTTCTGATACCGTGGGGGAAGAAAATTAAACCGTGGGGGGCCGCCACTACCAAATCAACATAGAGGAAACACTGATAGGCATTAATTAGTAGGCCAGCAGCATGTTGAAATTATGTGCCAAATTGTGTTTTTTTATTACAATGATAAAATTGTAAAAGGACATGACCGAAGCTGAGGCAAGCCTGGCAATAGGCCTATAGGCCCGACGGTAATTGTAAAGCAATTTACAAAAGATTCACTGATGTGGTACAAAGATTCACTGATGTGGTACATGAAAATTTAGCTAAAAATTGGAGAATGCAATGCAATCAAGCATTTTGGACGACGTGGAGAGACAAGCCGGCAGCAGATTAAATGCTCGAGAGAGAAAAAGATGCTGTTTTAAAAGGACGTGCAGACCGAAGCTGCAGCAAGCAGGTGATATTTAGACATTTATTTCACAAAATCCAAGACTAAGAACAGACAGACTATGTAACTGGACACATTGAGGCCAAACATATTGAGAATTCTACAGGGAATGTTGAAGACGAAGGAGTGAATAGTGGCAAGAGGCAAGCCGAAGGCTGCTGACAAGGGCCCAACGCTATTGTAAAGCAATTTACAAAAGATTCACGGAACAAAAATGCTGATGTGGTACATGAAAATTTAGCTAAAAATGTGGAGAATGCAATGCAATCAAGCATTTTGGACGATAGGCTATATTGGCACACAGAATAGGCTAGGCAACAGGCCGATGTGCGTTTTATTTGGAGACTGTTTTGCGAGACAGAGACTGAGTTTGGAATATCGTCACGTTTCATGTTGTGTGACCTTACACATTTTTATCAACTACTTGTGCAACTGTATTTAAGTAGGGAAAACGTGGATGTGTTTGATTAATGCCATCTTACTCCCTCTACGGCTACGGCAGAGCCCGCTAGCATAGCAACATGCTAACACATTCGCGCCGCGCGTCAGAGCGTTTGAGTGCACATACGGACGCGGGAGAGGTATGACTCAACTCGTGAAAGTTAAGGTAAGAACATATATTACTACTGATTTTGGGTGGCGTGTTCCTTTAATGAAGTCACTGTTCAATTTAGCAGAATCAGCACCTTAATTAATGTCATTATTACCACCTGGGCCTGCTGTGAAAAAAATGGTCCTTCGTATAAGTATACTCTTTTGATCCCGTGAGGGAAATTTGGTCTCTGCATTTATCCCAGCCCTACATAAACCAATTATGCAATCAACATTAAATCCACCAAAAAATAAAAGATGTATTTCATTAATAGATAAAGAATAGGTTATGTTATACTGCCAATGCCATACCGAAGTCTAGCCTACTGATTGACTCATAGCCTATGAATCAACTCAACAATTATATTCAAAATATTAGGCTAATTTTACCGATGCAACTGACTTTAAGATTAAGCAAATAACAATAATAATACACACTAATAATAATACACAATAATAATAATACACATTACTTTACACAGTCAACACAAGCAGAGCACACACAGAGCAAGGTCATGAGATGAGCTTTGAAGAAAGGAGAGGAGGGACAGAGGAGGGATTGAGGGAATGAATACCAGAGCTTGGGGGCCATTCACCTTATTCACCCGGCTGCCATAACGAGGCTGAGGGGTACACTTGCCATTACACCTCAGTCCAGCAGATGGTGGTGGCCGCCAGGTGAATAAGGCGAATTGTGCTATGAAACCTGCCACCTAAGGTAGAGAGTCTGGTGAAGGGTACAGAAAGGAGATTCTGGTTAGAAGGAGAGGGATGGGGTTTAAGGGGTCAGAAGGTCACAGAGGTAGGGAGGGGCAAGGTAATGGAAGGCATTGGAAGTAAGAAGTAGAATTTTGAATTTGATTCGGGACAGAACCAGTAACTAGTGAAGCTGAGAAAGAATAGGGGTGATGTGAGCAGATTGCTTGGTGTGAGTGAGTAGTCTGGCTGCTGAGGTTTGATCATATTATAGTCTGAAGAGATTTAGTAGGGAGGTCAGTGAATAGGGATTTGCAATAGTCTAGACCAGGGGTCCCCAACCTTTTATGTACCATGGACCGGTTTGTTTCCTATTCTTTTTTCACGGACCGGCAGGGGGGGGGGGGGGGGGGGTCGAGGGTTCCATGTTCCATATGTGTTGTGCATGCATTACTTGAAAAGAACTAGCTCCAGTTATGTATGAACAGTGAAGGTAACAATCTCTTAAACATACGTGAACTTGAAGAAGTGAAAATTGAACAATATGAACTATGAATATTGAACAACTTGAAGCTACATCTATATAAGTGTGAACATGCTTAACAAAATATGGGAACAAAACATAACGTGCATTACGAATATAATCAGTGGGAGCCCTGTGCTTGTTTCCCTGCAACAAGAAGGTTCTATCTGGGGGTGATGGAAGACAGTGACATCCTCAGTGTGTTTGAAATGTCCAGTCGATTGCACAATTTGGTCTTAGTTGCAGTCATTGCCGAAAACCTGGCCTCGCATAGATACGTGTTGGGAAATGGTAGCAACGTTTTCAGCGCTTTTACGCCTATCTCGGGATATTCTGCTTTGGTTTTGATCCAAAAACCCGCCAGAGAGGTTTCCTTATACACACTAGGTAAGCGAGTTTTGACACCCAGTCCACATCACTAAAATGTTCAGCTAACGGTGACTTTTTTTCTGTAAGAAATCTCTGCAGCGGCTCTCGCAACTCAAACACTCTGGCCAGTGACCTGCTAAAGATGCTTGTTTTTTGTTGCTCATTCTAGCAGTTTAGCTAACTTCGTGTGACACTACCGTTTGCTAAGAAGGTGAAGTGAGCTGACCTGAGGCTGCGCAGCGCTGAAGGCAATACTGTATGTAAAAGTGTTGAAGGCGGGACAGACAGACATAAGAAAATAGACCTTGCAAAATGCAAACATGCCTGCATATAGGCCTATGCCATGTAAAAACGTGACATTATTGCGAATGAAATTTAATTTAGTTTGCATGCATTTTTTTTTAAACTCATGTCGTAGGCTACGGCCCGGTTAGGAATGTCCCGCGGCCCGGTACCGGTCCGCAACCCGGTGGTTGGGGACCGCTGGTCTAGACAGAATGTAATGAAGAAGTGATACAGGGTCTGTGCATCAGTGGTACAAAGGAAGGGGCGGAGGTGGACAAGGTGTTCAGAAGTGAAAGAATGCAGATTAGTGAGGGACTTAATGTGGGGATCGAAACTAAGTGAGGGGTCAAGAAGTATGTTGAGGTTTCTTACAACAGAAGCGGATTTGACAAGTGTATTAATGATCAGAGTGAAATTGGATGTCATCAGCGTAGCAATGGAATTGAAGGCGATGTGTACGGATGACTTGGCCAAGGGTGAGAATATATAATATAATAAGGATATATAAGGAAGAGGAGGGGCCAAAGAACAGAACCCTTGGGGACAGACCCGGCGGCAAATTCACGGGCATTACACCTTTCCAGGGGGGGCACGGGAACTTAAATTGATCACGGTAGTTTAAGCTTACACTTGACAAAACATTCTAATATGAAAATGTAGATGCAATTGTTGTAAAATGGTGCAGCTCCTTTAAGCCCCTGCGCAGGGATGGAGAGAGAGAAAGCGAGAGGGGATATGTGTGTAACTGAGATGCGTGTGGAAAAAGTAGACGTGCTGTTGAGACTGGAGCTAGTCATATTCAAAATAATGCAAAAATAAATCCGCAGATAAAACCAAAATCCTCGTTCATTTGCTATAACCACTTTCAGATAGAGTGTTAGGGAGTTAGCCCCGAAGTTACGGATAACTTCGGCCCTGGAGTGGTAACAAGCTCCCTGTTCTCCGACTAGGTCAGAACAAAAAAACAGTAAAGGTTAACGCTATCAAACAAACACAGAAACTACTAGGCCTACTTCTACTAACTACGATATGAGATATAGCCTACCTGCGAGCCGATAAGCTATATTTGTCATCGGATGACAGGGGTTAGTGCAGAAGTGAGGTAGACTGCGCCACGTCACCTCATCTCCATTTAGGTGATGGGCTTACCTAATGTTCCTGATTGATTAGCTACGGAATAATACAGATTTTACAAGTTTTATTTGCTACTTGCTAGATTGATAAACGTATAATATAGGCCTACATTTAATAAGTGTTCAAAATCAATCTATGGGATTGGGGTTGGTTGGAGCAGCCAAGCTCGTCCAGGGCGGGCACAGATGACTTTCAGGACGGGCCTGGCCCCCCAAAGCCCCCCCATGCCGCCGGGACTGCTTGGGGACACCACGAGTGACAGGGGACGTGGAAGACTTGTGTGTACCCAAAGTGACAAACTGTCTGTTGGAGAGGTAGGACGGAAACCAGTGGAGGGCAATGTCTAAGATACCAAGAGCTGACAGGCAGCAGATGAGAACATTATGGTTGACCGTGTTAAATGCAGCACAAGAGCGTCATGTCCAGAAGGATGAGAATGTTTGGTGAAGCATTACCAACAGACAGGCGGAGGTCGTTTACTACTCGCAGGAGTGCAGTCTCTATGCTGTGATGTGTACGGAAACCAGATTGGAAGTGCTCATACAGTTTATTGTCAGTGAAAAAGGAGTGAATGTAGCCTATGGCTTTACCCCGAGTGAAGCATGCAGTCAAGCTGCATGATAAGGTGCATTCGGACATAACAGTTCTAGGAACACAGTTCTACTAATTGGAGAGGCTACACTTAAAAACTACACAGAATAAACCTATTAGAATTAGCCTGATGAGCCAAACCCACATCAAGATGTAGGGTCTGGGAACTCACCATTGGCAGTGCTCAATCCAAGGGCGGGATAAACGGTTGTCTTTCAAATTCCCTCTGCACGCAATATGATAGCGCTACATCTCATGAGTCCCATGCGTTTTCCCACCAGTGGAACTAGTTGGCTAGTTGTTCAAACTTTTGCCAACTTAACAAAAAGCTTAACTCGAGTCGCCATTCAAAGACCGCTGTTCGCCAGCAGCAGCATCCATCTTCTTTGTTTTCAAGTAGCAGGGAATTCATGCAGAACCGTCGCTACTCTGCCGTCATTATGCTAAGCCCATCCACCGACTCTATACACGATGTGATTGGCCTGACCGAAGTTTGTTTTTTCCAGCTCGCAAGCCAACGGAGAGTTTCTAGACTACCTGGCTGCAAATTACATTTGCTGCCGCTAGGGTACATCTAGATTTCTAGGCTATACTAGAATTTCTTGTTTATTGTTTTACCAAATTAATTGGCCTTTGGAGACAGAGAGGGTATTATAATAATTAATCCTTTGTTGTTGTTTTGTCAACAATATAAAAGTTTGCCTTAGGATTTGCTCTGACTCATGGGTTTGTCTGGAAGGGAAAGGTGTAGCAACATGACAACAGTATAGAGACTGACAGGTCTGGTGGTAGGGTAGGGCTAATGTTATGAGTAGGGCTGTCAAACTATTAAAAAAATTTATCTAATTAATTACATACTCTGTGATTAATTAATCTAAATTAATCACATATATGATTTTTGCTTTGAAAGTATTTTAAATATTTAAATTCAAATGAATCGTTAAATAATCAGCATTAGTGACATTAAAGTTAAAAACTCTTTTATTATTATTTTAATAATGGCCATAATAATCTATGATATGACCTAATATGCTGAGGAAATAAATTTTATCACATACATTGCAGAGGACTTTATTTTAATCAACACTTTATTTTTATCAACACCATCAGGCCGTTTTTGAAAAGTAAATGTTCCAATCAATGATCTAGGCAGCACATTTTCTTAAATTAAGGTAAATTACATTGCATGAAAAGTGGGATTTCCGTCCCCGTAAACACCCGGAAATCCTAATTTTCGGAAGTTAATGACAATTTACAGTCGCGTTCGTCTGTGCCACATATTGTCAGAAACGAACTATGACGTATGTGGAGAACAGTTCCCCCACCTCAGATAAATTAATAAATAAATAAATATTCTTTCATACCAACGATATAGACCCTTTCAACAAGAAAAACAAAAACAACAACAAAAAACGTTGAAATGTTCCCAATCTACTTCCGCTTCATTAAGATAACATATGTAATATTAAAATGGAAGCCTTGTGGGAACAACTATGATCAGTCAATCGGTCAATAACGCGATGATATTGTTAAACTAAATGGTGAGTTAATTTTTCGTGTGTAGGCTATCGTCAAATTGCAGCCTGGCTGTCCCTCAGGAACACGGTCCATAGCACGGTCCATAACAAATCAAAATATATCATCCCCTGGCCACGCCTTCGCTAACACCCGTTATCCATGTTGTTACTTCCCAACGTTAGGTTCTCACTTCTCATGGGTCTCCTGTCTGATTTGAGTGCACGTGTCAAACATGTCAAATGCAGGGCGGTATATGGCTCTAGCTGTTCATCAGCTGGTCAATGACGAACGCTAGGTTAACTGTAGCTGGCTAGCATTCAAGCTTGTCAAGCACATCTACTGCACCTAAAAAATAGTCCTAAAAAACGGATCTTACCCTCTTTCTTCTCGATCGACTCCAAGCTCGGAACTCCTAAGCTTCCGCCTGAGATGCAAGGTCTGGTTGTTAAGGCTACCTGAAGCTCCTGCGTACTGTCTCGTAATAGGTCTTACAGGCAGCTGGAAAACAATTAAACGAAAGTGGTATGAATGAAAAAACGGAAATCACAGTAAAAATAATCAAGCAAGGAGAAAACAGTAAAAGTTACTTATACGCAATACCGTCATGACTGGCAGACAGCTCCGAGCAAAGAGAAGTTCACTCAGAGGTTAGTCTGTGAAAACAAAATGTACGGTTAAGATCGGTAGGCTATCTATTAACATAGCCTATCTATTTCCTTATACCCTACAGCAGAATGAAAGCATATTCTTTAAATCTTACCCTTGCTCCGGTTCGTAGCGCCTACAATTAGTCTCCGAGTGAACCCTGGTAGGCTACGGCTGAAGGCCGGTCTCTGATTTCCCGACGGCTGATGTCCCTTCACTGGACCGACCTGAAGAGGTAACCGCTTGTCTGGCACTAGATGATCCAACGCTCACCATTCCTCCAAGCAAAGGGAAGTGTTCGTTTCAAGGTCCCTCTTCTAGAAGGAATGAGCGCCGACGATCGTGGATGGGTTGTTTACTGTATGGACCAAATTCTTACGGCTCCTACACACACGTGCGTTGCAGTGCTGGAGACGCATCCCGTCCACTTTACATGGGCTTAAGTCATCCGTTGCCGAACTGAATTGTGGGTCCGTTGCGTCGCGTTGCTCCCGTCGCTTGCGTTGAAAAGTTAAACTTTTGCTGCAACCACAACAGAAGGCACCAGCCAATAAAATTACGGATATACTTCATAAGTCATTTGCATAGCTATCGTCAGGAACACCCACTGGCATGCATTGACGGAACGCAACTGTGTGTGGGAGCCGTAACCAAACTGTAGGCTAGCCTTTCTGTTTCAATTTGCCGCCGGTGCTGGGCAAGCCCACACTGACTATTTGTTTACCCGATCAGCTGTTCTACTGCATATTTTTGTTGAATGAAAATAGTGATAAAGACAATCATTTATATATTTGCCTCTGAAATTCTCATTGTGTTGGTGTGAAGGGAAAATCCAAATCTAAACTTGAGTCTATCGACTGTTTTAAAGGGGAACTTGGCAACTATTTCAACGTAATAAACCCGTTTAGAAATCATTTGGATGGTTAAATGACCTGTTCCGGTGAAAATGGTGACTTTCCCGGAAAGAGAAGTGAGAAACAAGAAACTCGTTTTAAATCGTGTTTCTTACCTTGTAGCATCCACATAGTTCTGCCAAACTTATGCTAACCGTTCGCTAGCTTGTAAACAAATCCATGTGCTTTATCGTTACCTTTTCCCAGTTTGAAATAGCATAATGCACAATTTCTCCAGCAGAGGGGGAAATCCTGCCAAGTTTCCCTTTAAGTCGGGTTACATTATTGGAGCTTGCATGGAACTGACATGTCATACCCAGCATCATTTCTGCTGGTTGAGCATATTGCTGGGAGTTGTGTAGTTAACACATCCACTGTGCATTTAAGACCAAAGAATAGGTCACAGTCATGCCACCATGCACAGTGGTTGAGCTCTAGGAGACTGTGATGTTTGCATGGAAAGCACCTTTTGCCTTTGTGACAAAACCTGATTAAAACCAATTGTTGAAATAAATAGTTTTGTGTATCTTTTTTACATAACATTGCCATGGCTAATGACACAGTAATTAATCTAGCATACTTTCATTAAATAGATCAATTCAAGCTAAAAGAGTCTACTGTATAATTAGGCTATACTGAACCTGATCTATTTATACCAGAGCTTATCTTAAAATGAAGTTAATACCTTTTAGAAAAATGTCACCTGTGGTAAAACTCCCCCTGCTACCCTGATTCGCATTTGTATAGCTCCCCTAGAATTAGAAGGAGGGGGTCATGGGTGGAAGACAAGGAAGGCCCACGTCAATTTCAGACAATTCACGGCAGTTTTTGGTGTTGCCTGCAAATTGCCGTATACGGTCTTAAACCTGAACTTCCACAACAATCTACAGTGACTTACAGTGACAACAATCTACAGTCTACTTACTGACAAAAATCCCACTTTTCATGCAGTTAAGCTAAAACATCTGCATAGTTCTCCTTTAAAATACGTGAGAAACCCAGAACAGGAGGGTTGACAGCTATGCTTAATACTAGCCTAAAGCCTACAGTGGGGATATTTTGGTTTTTGGAACCTGCGTGTCTTTTTTATGAGAACGGGAAAACACACTTCACCAACCTTAGCCTACAGAGCACAGCAGTAGTCCATGTTTGTACATAATGTAATTTTAGCATTTAATTCACACATTCAAATAAACTTTATTAAATGAATAACATACAAGCTTGTCAATTGTGTAGAGGGGATAATATGTGTATTTCTGGGATAACACCGCTCTGATCTTTCCTTAAACTTCATCTGTGTCAAGACTAAACTAATACAGACATAAAGTGCCCTCTAGTGGTTAATACAAAACCTTTTGAAGACACAGCAACTGAGATCACGGTAAAACCTATTTTATACATATGGGTAAAACGCAGGAGCAGATTAAACCGGAGGTGCTGATGACAGCAATTAGGTGGTCACGTGACTTATTCGTTTTAACTTATTTTATACAGTCTGTGGTTTTAACATGAGTTTTAACACTTTGTTAAACACTAGAAAGTGGCTAAGCTAGCCACAGAGCAATTGCCCCTATACAGGTGGGTCTAAAAAATTAGAATATCATGGAAAATCTAGACGCACCCTAGCGGCAGACAATTACATTTGCTGCCAGGGCTAGTCTAGCAACTCTCCGTTGGCTTGGAAGCTCGAAAAATTAATTTTAATACATTTTAATGTGGGTCTGGCTCATCAGGCTAGATCTTTCATATATTCTAAGTATAAGTATACATACTCTTTTGATCCCGTGAGGGAAATTTGGTGTCTGCATTTATCCCAATCCGTGAATTAGTGAAACACACTCAGCACACAGTGAACACACAGTGAGGTGAAGCACACACTAATCCCGGCGCAGTGAGCTGCCTGCAACAACAGCGGCGCTCGGGGAGCAGTGAGGGGTTAGGTGCCTTGTTCAAGGGCACTTCAGCCGTGCCTACTGGTCGGGGTTCGACCCTCCGGTTACAAGTCCGAAGCGCTAACCAGCAGGCCACGGCTGCCCAATATATGACCAGCACCTGTAATAGCTACCAGTTTGCTACCCATATGACCTAAGAAATGGGTGACAGTGGAGTTACTAATTTGACCAGGTACAAGTTTTATATTTTGCAAAGTCCTGCATATACTGTATGTCAATGGTATGCCACTGTCAAGGTGTAGACATGATTGACAAATCAGTCATTGTGTGCACCAACAGTTAAATTGCACGATCACACGCCATCCTGTTTTCAACTGTCTTGAATGACATACTTTTGTAAATCCTGCAAACTGTGTTTTCCCTCAGACACTAAAAACCGCAGTTATCAGCCCTCTCTTAAAGAAAAGCACTTTAGACCCTGCAGTCCTGAATAACTACAGGCCAATATCAAACCACCCCTTTTAAGAAAATTTTTAGAGAAAATTGTTAAACAGCTGCATTCTGGAGAGGTTCCAATAGGGCAGGGCTATTCAATTTGTAATGGGTCAGTTCATGAAATATCACAACTGAGGGGCCAGAGAACAGCTTGAAATCTGGGCTTAATCACATTAACAATTGTAGATACAATGAAGTAAAATAAGAGTTAATATGTTGTATTTTGGATATGTGTAACATCATTAGCCAGTTGTTGGTGGTTACTTGCATTTGGTATTTGTTTTGGGAATATTTCAGCCACTGGTTACATTTGTGAAGGTGAATTGACTCTATTCATACTTTGCACGTGACGTCACAACCACTGGCTGGCGGGCAAGAACGTCGTTCTCCAGCTAGGAAATCCAGTAAATTAGTCTAGGATCTGGCCAGGACGTCGCCAGTTTTACTATACAAAAGTTGTTTTTTTGAGGTGTAAATAACATGGCAGATAGTTGTTGTGCGATTGGATGCACTAACCGCCGAGGAGATAAGCCGGGGTTATGTTTTTACCGGATCTGATAAGGAGAATTCAGAGAGAAGTCTTCTCTCACACCCCTGCCACCAAAAGGAGGAAAAGGGAGAAAGACATGGAAAGCTTGTCCCATCATTTTTATTTTGGCCACAGAGAAAAGAGCTTCGGCTGTCAATGATATTTAGACAAACTTACCCTAGATGTGCCTGCATAATTGATTGTTTCGAAATTTTTATAGAAAAACCCAAAGACTTAGAAGCAAGAGCACAAACATATTCAACCTATAAACATCATCACACTATGAAATACCTAATAGGCATATCCCCACAAGGAACAGTCATATTCATATCTAAGGGATGGGGAGGCCGAACAACAGTTTTAGACAAAGTAGCCTAGTCCATGTGTGTTGTTCCCTTACAAATGTGGCACCCTCAATCATTCCTTCTGGTTAAATACTACAATAATACAATGTAAATATGCAATGATTTATTTATACAAACACACACTGTAAATAATAATAATAATGAATATATGACATTTTATATATTACAATAATACATGTATTACATTTTCACTTTAAATACCTTTGTGCATTGTATTTATTTGTATTCATCTGTTTTATTTATCTATGTATGTGCATTTTATTTATTTATTGAATAAATCTGTAATTGTCTGTCTAACAGTGCAATTCAAAATTTAGCACTTTTCATTTGTTTTCTTTGTGCACACTTGCGTTTTGCCAATTCCTGTTTGCAGACACCACCTCCAATTCAAAACACTAAGATCAGTAGTCTGCAAACAACTTCTGTGCATGTACAGTCTCTTACAGATTCCTGATGTACACTACATGTGAGCACACTTCACCCGGCGATACAGGTGCAGTGGCCAAATCGAATCAGTCCCTCCTTTTCCACAGCAACCCAAGTTGTCAGAGGCGATTCATTCAAGCTGTAGGAATGATGTACCTAACATATAAAAAGGTTTTAGTTAGATAAAGTATATCATTCACAAGCTACAACATATTTTTTAAAGCTACACATTTCTTTCCTTTTTTTAATTAGGTTACCATATATGTTTACATGTGGCAACACGTGGGTAGACAAATCAGACGAACTGCAAGCTGTGCGTCCAGCTGGGTTTCACTTCTAAGTGACGGTCATGAAGTCTCCTGTCATAGAAACAGTTGACATAATGGATCATTTCAGATTTATGATTCGCTGATGTTATGTTTCATGTCAATCGTGTAATCTTATCTAAACGTGCTTACACGTTCGCCAGTAGGTGGCGAGAACGCGTTATCATCTGTACGTGATTTGATATGATATGAGAAGAAGAGTACATGGTGAATGAATGACACGTTACTGTTCTACTGCGTCTACTTATTACTTACAGTTACTTTGCATGCATACTATCGTACACTTATTACTACTACATTACAGATTGCTAACAGGATTATACGCATTTCGCTGCCCCAACTGCTCTTGTCTGTTGTCTGATGCTATGTGGAGTGGATAAGCAGGTAGGCTACAATGTTGACATCCTGCTAGCCATATATGATACAGTTGGCATACGTTTTTTTTTTTTTTTTACTACTTATCAAGCTGTCATTCGCCGGCAGGCAGGGTGTACATATTCAGATGAAGACTTCCATCACACGATGAAACAGATGTCAGTTTGTGTAACTTATAGCTACAAACATGCAAACATTAGCAAACGGGTAATGTTAGCTAGCTAACTAGTAACACTCACCTTTTATGAAGATATTCCTGTTTTTCACCTCCCATAAGACAGCGTTGTTAACCCATCCACTCTTGATAAAAAGATAGTCATCTGTACTTTTGTAGGCTTTCATATTTTGTGCGGTGTAAGGTGACGGATTCTCTATAAGATATGTAGATCTAAATATCTCCAAACTCCAAGTCTGGTAGAGACTTTGCCAGCTTCAAAGCAATGAAAACATCAGCGGGTGCTGTGTAACGTTATGGATCACACGTTTCGAGTATGTTAATCTTTTCTTGATATCTATTTGAACATATGGTCTAAATAGTTAATTGATTGTAGTATTGGAAATCTGCAATTCCCCTGGCTGGCCACTGTTCGTCGCCATTTTGTTAGCGTTTCTTGCCCGCCAGGTATCCATGGTAATCACGTGACTGCAAAGTATGAATATTGCTAATATGGCTAATGAAATCTGATAACTGATCGACAGCAAAGAGTGCTTTGCGCAGTAACTGCTAGTTCCATAAGATTTCCAAAATGTGTGTAATCAATGCACCCTCATTCAAGAATTTTGGAAAGAGATTATTACAATTGGATCTATGTTCATCAATGAACTTCCACTATGTCCCAAACTTTTTATTTTTGGATGTTTCCCAGCAAGCTGTAACTTACATTAAACAACTGCAGGAAGAAGATGGTTTATTTTGTCATAAAATTTCACTGTCATGGGAATCTGTTTACAGCAAAGATGGGTTGAAGGACTACTGCAATGCCTTACTCTAGAGAAACCTACATATTTGTGAAGATTTGGGGCTCATTTTTGGAGGGGGAGGCTTTCATTGCGGCTTTGTAGTCTACTGTATTTTTTTTATATATATATATAACTTTTTTATTTATTTATTTTCAATAATATCACTGATCATATTTTGGACTGTGGGAACATTCTATATGCACACAATGCGTGTCCATCTATGTACATGTTTGTCACTCCTTAGTGTTATTCTTTTCTTTTCCCTAAACGCAATGATGAGAATCAGTCAGTTACCACAACAGTAAAACATACCACTAACATCTCTACATTTGGAATATCTGTACTTATTGATGTGCCTTGCTTTGTTCTGTTTCGTCTATTTGTATTGTAATTGAAAAAGTCAATAAAAGCACGTAAAAAATGTGTGTAATCGGTGGCATATGTACCATATTTTCCAGACTATGGGCCCTATCATGACAGTCAAAAGCGCATCATCACTCGTCAAAAGCTTATTCAAATTTAGTAGGATGTCCAGTCCACATTGGGATGGTTTTCGTTATCAAACGTCGAGCGCATGGCGCAACAAGGTGTTCCTAGGTTTTTTAATCAGTCATGGGTGTTTGGGGCGTATAACATCATTTAAACCAATGAGAATGACATCTGCCATTACCTTTAATGGCGCAAAGCGCGATGTCAAATAAATGCATCGGTATTTTGACATTCAACGGCGCATTTCAAGGAGGCTGCTTGCAAGACCGTATGGAATAGTCATTCCACTAAACCATGCTTTACTAAAACCTAGCATAGCCTTCACGCATTTGCACTCCTCTATTATTTGAACTCATTGGCAAAGTGAAACTAACTTCACCATGGTGTCAGTCAAGACTTGACGACAAGACAGTTATATGCAGTTACTTTCACTATTGACTGACAATGGGTTACCATCGAAAACTTAGGCTGGAAAAAGCAACACTTACCCTAATATTGCTCAAATGTCTGAATAAAAAAAAACATTTATCCTGCAGGAGTTGCTTATATCTTGTGACAGTGCGTCTTCAGCTGTGCTCCATACAGTATGTGTCTCTTGCCTCTCCCCTAATCACTTTTAACAGTCATTACCCATTTGCAAATGATGGTGAATAACTACTCATTATGAGATGTACAGTATTTCGGAATATCTTTACTCTAATTATGTTTCCCATTGTAATCGTGCAATTTGTAATGTTTTGCATGGACGTGCGCTGGTGTGCGTTCATGGATGATAGAAGGATGGTGCGTTGTGCCAATATGACTGTTGACAATGCGCTCTTAAAATAACATATAAACAACTCGCCATAGACTTCTGACCAGGTGTACAATAGCGATTTTTAGACAATGCGCTAAGCCACTCCCTAAGTTGTTAATTGCCACACCCCTGGGCGCATTGTTTAAAAAACAAACGTGCAAAATAAGAAAATATACTTTGCACTGGGTGGAAAACGAGTGTTGCGCCATGCGCCAGGGTGGAAAATATGGCCCTATAAGTCACACTTTTTTCATAGTTTTACGTATATGAAAAAATATATAATAAAATTCTGCGTACTTTCAGTCAGAGATTAGTGCTTGCACTATGCCTGAAACACGCATGCATTCCTAAATCCTCAAATTATGGCCGGGATTCTATTTATAGCCGGGCCTCAGATTCGGACAAATAAAGGCCAGTAATAATTGCCTACATTGTTTTGATTTAACTCATAAAAGAGCTCTTCTTAATATTTTATATTGTTGCTTGGTTTAACCCATTTACTCCTAAAATGCCTGCTAAAAACGCCTATAGAATCCTATGGCATTCTAGACTAAATAACCTTATTTCCTGAGGGTTTTCTGAAAACATACAAAAAATTGTCAACGTCTACCAAAATTTAATATCTAAGCCTCTGTAGCACCTAGAAACATGAAATAAAAAGCATGCTGCGCTACGCAGCATCCAGCGGGAGGGTCAATGTTGCGCTACGCAGCATCCAGCGGGAGGGTCAATGTTGCGTCATGCAGCATCCAGCGCAAATGGGTTAATACTGTTGCCAATGAAAAGTCGTTGTCTTACACCATGGGTCTCCAACACGTCGCTCTCAAGCTACCAATCGCTTGCCGCCCCCTTCTGAGCTTGCCAGAGGCTGAAGCAGTAGCCTTGGCTCGCAATAAACGGGTGGAATGACTATTATTACATGAAACTTAATAGTGAACCATCAAATACACCCCAGATTTCAGTGGCCATCAGTCTCAGCATTTAGCAATATAATCAAACAGTCCAAACGTAAATTAAATCCCAAACCAAACTGAACATCTGCTTTTTATAGCCTACCGGTATGCCGCTCCAAACAAAACGCATGTCTCACAATAAAACGCACCACCTGCCTCGAATACAAGTCTGCCCCAAATAAAGGTGCTGTGCTTTGCGCAGCCTAAGTAAATAAAAGACCCCAGCCATAATTTGAGAATTTACAATAGTCTGTCTCCTAAACATTCCTCACCCGTTATCAAGACATGCATGAAAACATTTGAAAACAAAACACAGCCATAGGTTATTTTGAGAATGATGACTTTCTCTTCTGCATTGTTCTAACCATTAAAACGAGGCATATGAAGAGGCATTGCAACAATGTCTACAGAGATGCACTGTAAGGTTGGCTGCAAAGATTAAATGCAGACTGTTACGATTGACTGACACGCGCGCACACACACATTATTGAAATCATACGCCGGACGCTTGATCGGTGTAAACCGGGACATTTTAGCGTCCCGACAGACTTTTGTCGGGACTCGGGACATGCAACTCAAAATAGGGACTGTCCAGTTAAACCAGGACGTCTGGTCACATTCTGTGTAAGTTGAATAACTTGCCTTTTCAGATTACCGTATTTTCCGGACTATAAGTCGCACCGGACTATAAGTCGCATCTATTTAGAAATGTATTTGGAGCAAAGACCCAGAGAGAAATATAAAACAAGTGGTGGAAAACCCTAAGCCTTTTTAGATCCAATTTTATCACCAAAAATGCCATTTATCAGTTCCGAAAAATATTGTAAAAGCATGAACCTTGGAGATTCAGAAGTTGGTTCATGTTTTTATCACTTGCAGGCTTTACTGTAATGCTTTCTTTTCTGGTCTTCCCAGAAAGCAGTATACAAGTTGCATACAATTCAGAATGTGTTTCAATCAAATCAAATCCTTTTACTGCAGTTAGGTGCAACAGTCGAGTGCATGTTTGATCGTAATTTCAGGTGTAAGGTATATGTTAAACCTTACGTTGAAACTTCCTATGCACTACAATAATTTTATAACATATCCTGAGATGCTTTTTTTAATGCTTTAGTTTATGAGCTGTTGTAGGTCATGTATGAGGTCACAAATGACAGACTATGAACTGTGAATTCCTGATGATCAGGCGATATTAAGAACTGAAGTAATGCATAACTCATGAATTAATTCATGCATGAATTCATGATAATTCATGTACCGTAAAGTGTTACCAATAAGGGTACAAACCAGTGTTTCCTCTATGTTGATTTGGTAGTGGCGGCCCCCCACGGTTTAATTTTCTTCCCCCACGGTATCAGAAATGGGGCAGACGTACAATAGTCACAGTTGCCTTTCAAAATTCATTGTGCAGACCTGTTGTAGATTCTCCAAATATACAGCTCAATCACAACTGAAAATAATTAAGCCTCATTGTGTGTGAATAGAGGTGAATACATATAATTGTTTGTGTTGCAGCGAAGTGTCAGTTGTCAGTTCCGTGGGGGGGGGGGGGGGGGGGGACAGGCCTGCCCCCACTGCTTAAAAAAATCCTAGAGGAAACACTGCAAACATTAAAAAAGGCATCTCAGGATATGTTATAAAATTATTGAGAAGTCTATGGCATGGTTCCTTTAAGACTACAGACATAGTAATGATAGAAAATAGAAATAGAATAGAATAGAAAAAAAGTGCATCACAACAACCAGATTTGAAATCCAAACTAGTTTTATTTGGTCAGAATAGATTACATGGTTTGAGAAAAGAAATGTGACAAGAAACAATATTCCAAATGAATAATTCAAACTTGATACAGATAATTATATTAAGGGAAAGAAAATGTTTTTCCCTAGAGTTTCCCCAGATCAACTCATACAATTACATTCTATATAAACACATCTCAGGCTCAAGCATCTCAAGTTGTATTGCCATTGCATTACAGCTGATGCACATTTACAAGAATTTTATTCACACAAAAGTTATGTGTTAATACAATGCTGATTTTGGTTTGCAAAAATACTTTCTCATGCCTGGTTTTCCAGAAGGGTTTGGAAATCAGGGGAACACACTAGCTTATGCTTGATGTGCCCCAGAACAGACATTGTCCCACTTCGGCCCTCAATGCCCACAGATACTAGCTCCTGAAAGATGAAAAAAGTAGAGAAGAGAAAAAAAGTACAATCAAGATCAAAACTGTCAACAGTTAAACATTGACTATGTACTAAAGTTCCACAAAATGTCGTCAGCTTGTGACTCACAAGCCAACGGAGAGTTGCTAGACTACCCTGGCAGAAAATTACATTTGCTGCCGCTAAGCAAGGGTGCGTCTAGATTTCTTGATACCATTAGTCAGGACACTGTTTCAATCACTCTCAGCAATTTTTCTGCATTGAACGCTCTAGCATCACCACCAGTTCAATGTTGCACATGCATTCATGCGTATGATCCTTGCCCCCCATTGTTACCGTGTGAAACTCAGACAAACATAGCAGACTTGATTAGAAATACATTATGGAGAATGGCAGCTGACAGAACATCAAAGCAGGCTTTGAAGACGTTTTGGTTGATAAAGGATTTAATTTCCTCCAGAAGCAATCAAAAGGGACTTAATTATGCTATGGAGGGGTATATTAAAAAATGTATACAAGGTGAGAAGCTTAAAGTGGAGACGAGTAGCCAGATCACCGCGCAAAAAACACTGATGTTAGCTACTTAAACTAGATTGAGACTGAGTGTTAGGCTATATTAACATTCGATGTAGTAAGAATATAGTAGTTGGCTAATGAGCATTTTCATCTTGGGATTTAACAGGGGACCTGGTTACTGTGCCCACATTGTTGGCTTAGTTAGGCTACATTACGTCGAGCTGTAGCAAATGCGAGAGACGTCCTGTAGGCTACTGTTGATGAAATATACCCTCGTTATAGCCACTCGGTGTACCGGCTATCGGTAGTACAGTGGGCATCGCTTTCAAATGACCACTTCAGTCGCGCATTACTAGGCGTGAAGTTGCGTGAAGCTTTAGTACCACTTTCAGCCACTGTGCGTCGCTCTGCCACTGTAGATCGCTCTGCCTGCCGCCCCCTTCTGAAAAAGCAGGAGACTTGCCGAGAGCAATCCCAGCCTACGAATTCAATAACAAAATAAATCATGCATAATTAAACATTACCTCGATTTAGGATACTTGGGTATGGCTTAAGGCTTGACTACACGGTGGTAACGAAAATCGAAATCGAAATTTGCTGTCTTTATTGTCAGTGTTGGGGGTAATGCAACTACGCAAATCAAAACAGTGGTGTGATAATTGAGCCAGTAGAGAAATAACTGTTCAGAATTAATCTGTAGCCTTGGGTAGGCTAGGCTTCTGCAGAAAACAATGTTGTTGCCGATTTAAAAACGTTGCCAGATAGTATTAACAGGCTACGCAATAGAGGCTTAGACAACTATGACCCACGTTTTGGTTTCGTAAATTAATTTGCCCTACTTCTTGACTGCAATGTAGTGAATTGACTGCTTGACAGGTCATTTTTATTTTTCTGTACAATAAACAAATACATCTGCTTTATGCCGCAGAATTACATTCATATTTGGCTGACTTCTGCAGACGCGCAAAAAACACTGCCAGGCCATCCTTAAAAATATTTTTGTTTGCCGTAACCCGACCGACCCTGTCAATTTAGAACCGACCCAAATATTTATTTTTTTCCCCTTTTAGTCCGACCGACTTGCCTGTTGTAAACTTGCGTTAAGACCGACCGATAATACAAATAAAATACTATTTATTTTAGTAGGCCCAAGTATTGTGAAAATACAAACGTAGGCTCTCTTAAATAAAACCCTGTGGCGTCATCTCTACACCATTGGTTTACGCATGTCACACTATGGCCTATACGCTTCGTTTCATTCACACAAACATCTCGACTCGACGCTTATTACTTGGCACGAAGCTCTGGAAGAACTGTGCCCAGATCTTTTCCCATTCTTTCTCCCCTCTAGTCTAACGGTGACCGTGTTGAAGAATTGAAATTGGTTGTGGTCTATTCAGCATTTCTCAAAATATGGGCTTAACCCAGATTCGAACTCTTGGACAGGGAACTGATAACTGCTGCGTAACCGCGGCTGTCATCAGCCGGCCTTAACGCACTGCGCCACAGAATTGACGGCGTGGGTGAATAGGGATAAATAACAATAGAGTACACAACTGTTTCACCAGCACATTTAAATGACTTGACTAAAACCGTGCATAACTGGAGGTACACCTGTTATCTGAGCAGTCTGTATGTCCTCATTTTGCGAATGCGAGGACGATATGAGTCTGTTGCATAGATGTCCGAGTCACGCATAATGTTTGAAAACCACTGGCTCGTAATCACAATAATTTAACACACGACAGTTGCGTTAAATTATACTTCATCATGTTCCCATGACTACATTTTGGTGAGTAGCATAGAGATCGTTAAAACAATTAAGTATGGCTCTCCGTTTGGGACATCGAAAACTTATATTTTTAATAGGGTAGACTACCGTCGGAGATGCTGACTTGCAAAGGCCTCGGGATAACACGTTATCTCCACTATCATCAGTCAATGCCTCCTTGATCAAAGTGGGGAATGAAAGAAAAAGTTTGAGAACCACTGGCTTACCTGCAGTACAGAACACACAGAATATTGCAACAGAAAGTTGCCTTTATAATCAACTACTATTTGTTCCAACAGCATTCAAACAAAGCCTTTATAAAAGTGAAAAAAAAAATATTCCATAAGTATAAGTAAAATAAAATACTGTTACTGTAGTAACTGTATCCCAAGCTTCAGCTCCCCACGTCTGTGACAGGCAGACGTGACACCGCTTAATTCTCAGCTTGTTTATAGGCTTCCCCACACTGAACGTATAACACCGCTAGGCCCATCACTGTGGGGTGCGGTAGCCTAGCCCACTCTCTGGGATTTAAGTCAAGCAATATAACCATACAAATGTTTCAAAATGAGTAATTTCGGCTTTGTCTGAACTGGCCATTGTAGGCTACGTATAAAAATAAACAAGTAGGCCTATTCTCTATCCAATGATATCGGCAAATGTTTGTTTTCCAAAGTAAGAATTTCACTTCACCATGCACCTTTGACAATGAATAGCTCATTACACTTATGTTACTGTTGAACGTAGGCCTAACTGGTATCATTACAAACATTATTCTGTGTCCTAAAAACTGGCATTTTATGGCATTGTGTCATGTAAGGTTGCAAAATCTAGAGAAATGTGTGCGGTGGTCAGCGGGGGACAATTGAGACACACATTGGATTGTGTTATTACTTGAACATTCCAAACTATCCACAGCTGTGGTATCGGGGGCAGGAGGATTACTGTTAGCGCAGGCTTTATATAAAATTCTTCAACAGAAGGCCTGCCTCGAATGCAGGCTTGCCCAACATAAAGGCCTGTGGTTTGCGCAGCCTACAGTAAGTAGGTTAAATAACAGACCCGCCACAATGTGCGGTATGAAGATTTTGACTGAAGTGACCACCTTGATTGGCTGATGATTGTAACGCGGGAATGATTCCAAACACCTCCCTTACGATGAGTGGCAGGTGACAGGTCTGAGAATGCGTGCGCTACACAAGGGCGGAAGATGATGAATAACTGAATAAAAAGGCCTAGACTAAATGAATCAAGAGTAAGGCAAAACAAATAGCCTAGTAGCCTAATGAAACATACGGATTGATGTAGTATCTTATTAAATTAATCTGTTACTATGCCTATGCCTACGTTTGCAAAAGAGAACAATTTGATTCACAATAATGTTACATTTAATTTACATGTTGACAATGAGTAGCCTAGTTTTGGTTGTTGTTGGTGGCGTTATTGCATGTTAGTTATGCCTACAATGCAAAATTGCTTCCTCACGATTGGAAGCTCCTGTAGCCGCATAGGATTTTAAAACAGGCGAAATGCCACAAAACCGGTTTGTGAATAGGTCTGTGAGTTAGGAGTCCTCGACTTCTTTTAAGCTGTCACAGCTGGTGGGAAGGTATGATTTGTTGGGGGCAGGGCCGGATTAACTGGGCACAACTGGCCCCCCCTGCCCCCCAGTCAACGTGAATCGGTCAGTTAATAGGCCTTTATCGTGAAGATTTGTCTTGCCATCTAAGGCAAGGGTGCATCTGTGAGGCCAAGCCTCACCAAGTAGCCTGTTTGTTTACAACATTACATTTAATTAAACTGCTTATAGGCTATGCCGAAATAGTTTTGAATATTAGTGTCGGGTGAATTAGGAAATGTCGGGTGAATTAGGAAATGTTCTCAAAGTAGCCTTATGGCTGAAAGCTGCTTGGGAGCCCCCCCTGTCAAGCAATATAACCATACAAACGTGCGCACTCATTGTTTCAAAAGGAGTAGCCTAATTTCGGCTTTGTCAAAACTGAGCTGTGGACGACACGGCACGGCATGCCCAATTGAAAATAAATTAACGCAACACAACACAGACCCCGCTTCTCTCGCGTCAGTCACTGACATGAACGAAACACAGAACCTGCTTCCCTCACGGCAGTCACTGACAGTAGCCTAGAATAAATGCATGGGGAAAAAAACTTCCCCATGACAAAGACATCGTAAAACACTGAAAGTTAATATTTTGTCACTATAACATACAGCTGTCCTTTGTCAAATGTGTTATGTTCCAAGTAGCCTAGTGCGTAATTCTGCTTCATAAAGTGGAACAAATACATTTGCTTATTTCACAGAAAAATATAAATAGCCAGTTAGGGTCTACAGTGCAAAGTTGGTAAGTTATAGGCCAACTTGGAGTGAACATAAAAACAGGGGAAATTCTTTCTCTAGTAGCTGAGTAGCCTCAGGTGCGCACATAGACATAAGGCCAAACATGCAAGCGCCAATGAATCGTGCTCTCACCACAATCACGCCGTTAAACTTAAATAGGTTAACATCACTCTAAGTTCGCCTTCAAGCAAGGAAAACGCTTGGCTAAAAAGGCGTCAGCCAAATGTAATGTAATGTAATGTAAAGACATCTGTTTAGTTGGAAAGGCAATGAGTAGCAACAGGGCAACACAGAGACAGGCCCGATGGCAGAGCTGTTATGAGAGTATTAAAATATGGGATATTCTACGGGTAAACATTAAAACGGCAAGACAGCGGGGGGAAGTTAAAATACGTGAGAAACACGGAAAAAGATGGCATGCATTGTTTCGGTCCCCGTGCACAGGGATTATTTGTCATATTATTAATCACATATGATTATTTGTGCTCACAGGAAAGATTGATTTAAGAACGTTATCACAGTGTGTGGCTGTGGCGCAAAGCAGCGCGGGCGGAAGACAGCGACAATTGGCAGGGGAGGGTCATGTCTTTTTTAACAATTCTTGGGTCATTGAACAATTTCTAGCAGGCAAGGGAGGGTCATGCAACTTTTGACTTTTGAGCATTCAAAATTCCTCCGGTGGCCCCTTCAATAAATAACGAACAGTCCCTAGATTGCTGCTGGGCTATATGTCTTGGTTCATGTCTGTTAACAACTCATTGCCGTCAAACGCGTAGCCTATCTCGCGGTTGCATCCATTACAAACAAACATGCAATGTGAACGTCTGGGATTGGGAAGAGCACTAAATGCTCTACTGAATAAGCACGAAGTCTAACCTTTAAATGAAAAACACTCTTTAATAATCAAAAAAAATAAACCGCTAATGAAGTAAACTTGTGACCATCAAAAATCTCTGTGATAACAGGACGTAACAGGAAGGCATTTGGCTGAGCAACAGAGGTTAATATGCTCTATATTTTGTCTAAATGATGTCTGTCTATCATCATTGCACTCGGAGAAAACCAGAATGTTTAATTTGTCCTGCGTTTCTTCTACGGCTGCAAACGGGATTCACTCGCAGTTAACCAAATATTTCTTTATTAGGGCAGGGCAGGCATATTTCTGGCTATTAAATTATTTCTAAACCAGTCTGCTAAAGTCTGTAGTGAAGTCTGTGTAGGGTCTTCCAGGCTCCATTTCTTTTTACGAGACACCCTGCTCACTTGAGCCATCTACCGGTTGTTTGGGTTGTTGCAGCGTCTCACTGGAAAAATACAAATCAAAGTCGCGTGATACCGCGTGATCCCACGCGCGGACCGCGAGTGAAGCTGGCCAAGTCGAAGCACCAGTGTTGGGCAAGTTACTTCAAAATCGTAATGTACTATGCATTACTTATTACTGTCATTTCAATTGTAAGGCATTACACTACTATTGCATTACTTTTAAGTTACTTTCACCAAAATATCTAGAAATATGGATTTGCCATTCTAAATGCAGTTTATTACGCTCAATGTAGCTTGCTCTTCCAATGGAGGGAGATGTGGTATAGCATAATGACTGAGCTAGGCTTAAGGCAACAGTAGAATGCAATACAGTAGGCGCAGTGCTCATAATGCAATACAAGGAACAATCATAGTCAGAATTTTGTTAAAAACCGACAAAAGGTCAAAGTCTGGTAAATTTTGATAGAAATACTGTAACTTTAAGGCCTAGGCCTACTCATTAAAATCAATAGAGAGCCTACTATATTGTAAATCAAAGCTTAAAGGAACCGTATGTGGGATTGTGGCCAAAACGGGTACTACAATCACTTTCAAATTACTGTAGAGCGGTGTATCCCCTTCCCCTCCCCTCTGACTGGCAGAGTTGGCAACCGGATGACAAAACACTACTGACTTTGTAATTAGTAGATAGGTGGAGGGTGGCGCATTAGGCCAAAACACAACATGACAACATCAACATCAGTTGAGGGCTGCAACTTCACTTTTTAAATGACAATATCCTGGCCAGACTACTGTTGTCAGTGATATAAGTATTTGAAATGAACATGATTTCTTAATGTCTAGTGACATATCAGGGCAATTTTATGATTAATTGAAATACAATTTTTACATACGGTTCCTTTAATAAAGACATGTCAAGATGGTGGCCTGCTGGCCATTTCGGTGCCCTAAGTGAGTGGCTTTGAGTGAGTGACATTTAAATGATAACTCAAACACCTAAAGTAAAATAAAAGGCCTATTATTTACAGACCATTACTGTGTATTTTTAAACATTAATTTCTGAAGAAATGCTGTTTTACTTATAAATGGTGCACTGTCACTTTAAGAGCATTGATCTTTACGTTGTCATAATGCCCTTTTGCCAGCTTTTGTTTACAAGCCTTATTTGTTTGAGTTACATTGATAGCACAATATTAACAATAAGTTATTTTAAGCAACCTTCATTGCTTTGGAAATGGAAGTATGCAATGACATGTTGCTTCACATTTCGTTTTGCGAATATAAGTGAATTATGAGCCTGGTATCCACCTAGCTATCTGAATGGAATGTGTTTCAGTCGACTCAGCATATCATGTGCTTCGTGTAGCCTAAATGCTTGGAAAACGAATGATTGAAGACCCACCAATTCTAGTACGTGGTGATTGAGAGAACCCAAAAGGTATCAAACTTGCATGTAACATCGTGTTAGTGCATTTTGACATTGTAAACGTTATTGATGAAGAGTGAAACGCAGTTTGCAGTAAAGCTACTATTCATTGGTTACATTTGGGTGCCCCCTCTGCCCTTTGGTGCCTAACGCAAAGTGCGTGATGCGCGTGGTGGGAGCGGTGGCACTGCCAGGCTACACAATCTTTTTCTGCATTTCTATCCCTTTATTCTCTTCAATTTAAGTTCACAGCACAAAGCTGACATGCACAACAGCATAGTTTGTGTTTTATCAAGAATCAAAAAGATTAGCGTGGCACTACTTTAGATGTTTCATTAATTTACTTGTGCTATTTCGCGAGCTGAGAGATCTTTCGGTTTCGCACACAAAGTGCACTAACTATTATGTTCTTCATAGCCTTGTCTCTGACAAGCTGAAAATAATGAGCGTAGGCTTATGTCCATCCCGCAAATAGAGTCTGCCTGCGAGTCTGCTGCAGCCACAGTCATATTCAACCAGTATCAGGAGATAACGTTCTACTATTTTGCACGGATTTTTTCTCCTCTGTTGTTCTCGCGTGGTGTTTGCGAATATGTATCAAAACAAAACAAGCGCTTAATTTTGGGTTAAACTGCATTGTAACGCGCGTTACTGAAGTTTGTACCGAGTAAATATTACCCAATTTTTTTTTTGTAATGCCTTACATTACCGCGTTACCGCAAACAGCAATATATTACAGTAATTACATTACTTTTGTAACACATTACTCCCAACACTGCGAAGCACTGCCCACTGTACACGCCCCCCATGCACAACGTTTGACCATGGTTATCCGTCGGGGTTTTTTGAGGAAATAAACTCCATAAATAACCTTTAATTTGTCATTTTATGCCTCCTCCCTAGCATGACACAGTCATACTCAATTCTAGTCAGAATTTGAGTCTGATACTGCTCCATTGGGACGTAATTATGGGGCTTGTTTCAACCGATACAGGGGGGGAATGCCTCTGCACTCAATTGGATAGACCTAACCAATCAGAGCAACAAAATAGCTTACCGTGAGGTGTAGGAAGAAAACACACGAACCATCCTTCTTCTCCACAAATGCCTTAACATTGTTTTCTGGTCTTTTGTAAAAGTTAGTGCCATCGTAGGGTAGGCTATTAGGAAAAAACTGATAGCCTATATCCCCTCCGTTTTTTAAAATAATTCCGTTAAACACTACAAAGATGTTAAACAGCTGGGAAAGGCTGTCGCAAATCCCTCGAACAGGTGGTCAATCAGAGATTTCAAACGAACGAGGGAACACGTCGCAATGCAACAGCGCTGTTTTCCCTTGATGAAAGTGAAACCACGAGTTTTCCCACATCTCAACTTTGGCCAAAGTTTTCAGAAATAATCGTTTTTAGTGATAAAACCTCATAAATAATATGCATTTTCCATATGGGGTCTTAAAAGCCATGTATCCTTCTAGCCACAGCGTTTTTGTTTCAAACATAAGCCTAATCTAAGCGTGCTCAGATGACGTGATAGACCAGGCGCTGTTGCTCACCTGTCCATCATCGTAAAGCGGAGATGATCTTTAGACCGAGCCACACAAACTCGTTTCACGTTTCACGTTTATTTGCCCGTGACAGCCAATCAAATATGGCAATGAAGCCGCCAAACAGGAAGTGAGCTCTTATCTCAGCAAGGCTTTGATGTATGAAGTCCAAAGACTTATTAACTGATTGTGATGACGCACTGGGAAATTGGCATCATTTGGCTCTACAGGGGGTGCTGCAATACAGGAAGTGAGCTCATATCTCAGCCATTCTTTATCCAATTGCCATGAAAGTTGCTTGCTCATGCCATGGCAATGCCATTCCTGCTAGTGTACTGCTAGGCCCCCACATTGCTGCTTGCAGCTATGTTTAACATGGGGTTCACTTCCCTCCATAACATCCATCACTACTGGGGAACCAAGTCTCTGCAGGGATCGTGGGCCAAATTGTTCATGTTCCAATACACTTTATATTCTCTATCTTGTAGAGAAATATGATGAAAATTCATTTTTATGTGAATAAACTGAAATTGAAAATCCTCTCCACATGTATTCAACATTTGTCAATGACTTCATTACTATATCAACATTACCATTAGGGCTGAACGATTTATTGCATTTGCGATTTTTTTCCAAAATCGTTCACCCCTAATTACCATATGTATTTTACATCATTTCATTTCAAATGGTATGTATATCCCATTGATGGTATGTGTCACGGGCCTTGCCTGGCTCCTCCTCCTGTCTGTGTGCTGCATCTGTGTCTCCTACAGGTGAGCTGGGCGCAGGTGTATGGAGTCGCACTAATTGCTTCCTGGTCTGGGCCTTTAAAACGCTTCAGAGAAAACCGGGTTGTCTACCACCGCCGCTACATCTCTCCCGCACCGTTTAGGATTTTGTTTTTGCTTATTCATTGCACATATACTGATTGCTTACACTTTTATTTTGCAAAGCCAACTCGATTACTAATTTTACTTAACCCATTCTGTTAAATTCTATTCATTTAATAAATCTAAGATATATATATATATATATATATTGCTATTCCATGTGAGGCCTTTCCCTACTCTGTTGCTTTCTTTGAGCCAGGCTTGTAACATATGTCATTTTTGAGAGATTATCGGCACAGGCGCAAAAGAGTTAATTTTAGTCATATTGTAATAAATTCACCCATTCTTCATCTGTGAAGTGAAGGTAATAATGTAAGCAAAGCACCCTAAGAAAGAAAGAAGAAAAGGTTTTATGTGGTGAGCTTTTTTAAATATTTAAAAATATCCATCCAGTGTACATTAATTTCATTTTGTACGCTGGCTTAGCCAATAATTTTAGCACTTTGAAAGCATTCAGCATAGAAGATTATTTAGTGGTTCAGAGCTCAGTTTTTGCTAGCCTGGAAGCCACCCCGAATTTAATCCTGCCCACAACATTTGAGATTGGGAAATTTGGTCTGGCATTGCTCCACTGACAAGCTTCTATGCCTGTATGAAAATCAGCCGACCAATCACATCATCCGGGCGGGCTTTATACAATGATACAGATGAGCAACGGTGTCTATTCATTCACATGACCTGAGCGCTCTTTGGTTGACAACAAAAGCTTGTCGTTAAAGAACCTAGATGTTTAGATTGTGTCTGTTGTCCAAGACGTTGACAGTGCAATAACTTTAAAAAACAAACAGAAAACAGCGATTAAGGCATTTGTAGAGAAGAAGGATGTTTCGGATGTTCTCCCTACAGGATTCAAGTTAGGCTATTTCATTGCTCTGATTGGTTAGATCTATCTACGACGGAGTATTAGGGCCACACATGAAGGAAAAAATATTTTTGCCATGACTAGATTAAACTCGCCATGTCGACATTAAACTCGACATTTCGAGAATAAAGTTGAAATGTAATGTCGACTTTAATCTCAATGTATCGACTTTAAAGTCGCCATGTCGACATTTCGAGAATAAAGTTGAAATATCATGTGTCACGTGTCGACATTAAACTCAACATTTTGAGAATAGGCTAAAGATAGTTTGGAGAGAGAACGACCGCTCGGGACGATTGAAAGGGAGGACGAATTAAACATTCCAGTTTTCTTCGATTCCAACAATGATTAGACATAGGCCTATGTGAACAAAACATAAAACATTAACCTCCGTTGCTCACCCAAATACTTTCCTTTAGGTCCTTGTCACGGAGTTACTGGCGATAAATGCGATGGTCAAAAGTAGCCTAAACGTCATTAGCGGTTTATTTATTTATTGTAGGCCTATTATTAAAGAGTGTTTTTCATCTAAAGGTTCAACTTCATGCTTATGCACTAGACTAGGCATACTAGGCGCTCTCCCCAATCCTAGAATTTCACATTGCTTGTTTGTAATGGATGCAAAACAGCCTATTGCTGAATGTCTAGGGACGAATGAAGCCGTCCTCCTCCCGACCACCCCATGTACTAGTAGCCTACATGCGCACATATGCACACATAGTGCATAAATAAAGTATACATGCACACATATTCCCTCACGGGATCAAAATAGTATATATGCTTAGGTTATACCTGTGTTTATAGCCTCCTATGTTTATTGCAGGTGAGACATGGAAAAGCAGTTTAAGAGAAATTAGTTAATGGAGAGTGACGGCCTGTGGTTCATGAAGGGCAGTTATTTGAATGTGCGGTGGCCTTACCCACGTAAAACAGAGTGAAATAGCATTTTGTATAGAAACATTATATCATTGGATACATGTATTAGGCTATTCTAGCTATAAAGCCTAAACGGCATGGTATTTCCAACCGCGAGATACAGCACTTCACGATGACGGCAATGAGTAGTTAACAGACAAGACGCAATCTATCTGAATATCTGCAATCTATAAATCTAAAAATATTTTTTTCTTCATGTGTGGCCCTAATACTCCGTCGTATCTATCACATTGTGTGCAGAGGCATTTTTCCCCGTGTTGGTTGAAACACGGCTCATAATCACATCCCAATGCTCCGGTTCCAGATTCAAATTCTGAATAGAATTGAGTTGGCTACGTCAGGCTGCGTTTCTGGACCTTTGTATAATACTTTCTGATTCAATGAGTAGCCAAATGAGATATCCATAACTTCGTCAGTAAAAAAAATAATTTAATCTAATATATCAACATGATAAAAGATTTGAACCTGACTTTATCCAATGCTCAGATTTTTTTTTTTTCAAATTCATTTTTTTTCATATCAAGTTATCAGCAAACAACAAAAAATTAGTATCAAATAATCAATCATGAAACACAATGAATAAAAGAGTAGACCTGGAGGAAGGAGCTGGTTGTTCCAAGATCAACATCGAGGGTAACGTTCCCAAGAACAAACTGCACCCGACCGGACTTCCTCACCAGAACACGCCCAACCAGACCCTCCTGCAAGTCCCTCAGATTACAGCTCCCGTCCTCCTCTGGTTCCTTATTAAACATCCAAATAAAATGATAGTGAAACACAACAAAAAGTTAATGTTTGCTGAGAAATTTTACACTTTTAGTCATGACTTGCCTGGCTGACTCGAGGCAGATTCTCAAAAGAAGATTGGTCTGGAAATCCTTGGTTCACATACGGTTTCCAAACTCTTGCCGAATGCTTACCGAAGTACAGTATACACATATTTCCAAAGTACAGTATACACATCTTTCCAACTATCCTCATCTGTCTGTAATTGTACAAAGCCTTCCCTATACCAGATAAGCAGTTGTAATTGATTCCTGGGTTTTTGGTCATTTGGAAGTAGACTCCAATGGGAGAATTACCAGACAGACCTGCAGAGCATACAAATGCACTAACAGGTTTGTTTAGGTTCACCGAGGCTAAGTTATGACCTCAGAGTGAGAAAGTGTGACAGCCATTGATCACTTGATTGCGCCTTGATTGGAAGAGGCTGCCATTATGTTTGAAATCATACCCACCTGTGACTCTGACTTTTGTAGGACTGATTGACCACACTCAGACTGGACTTCTGTTTTGGCTTGTCTTGTCTTGTCAGTTGTTGGTGGCTGGCCAGGAAGTGAATCAGGTAGTTGCATAAAAAACAACTCAACACCTTTAAGTTGATTGCAGGACTCCAGAAGCTTTGAAAGTACATCAGGTTGAGGAATAGGCGGAGGCCTAAAAGTGGGCTTCAGCTTTTTTGTTTCTGGAAGATCTGGCTCCTGCTTAACTGAGAAAAAAAAAGTGTATCACTAAACTCAGACCCAATTTAGACAAATTATCAATTTATTGATCAATGGCTTAGCATGTCTGTTTCTCTGACGTTTACCCCTCACTTTTAATAAGTGGTGAAGTTTCTGTACTTGGGTTTGTAGAATCTTCCTCAGAACTCTCGTGTTTTCTGACATCCTCAGCAATATCTTCATTAAACTCCTCCTTGAAAACCCAGCCAGATACAGACAAGGGAAGTTGCACAGGGCAGCTCTTTGCATCATTTTTCAGATGTGGGTCATCCAAGAACTGTGTTTAAAAAGAGAGATAAGTGATTATGTCAAAAACAACAAAGTTAACAGGCTACAATCACTTATATCGGCATAGAAAAGTTTCAAATCAACATTTATTGCTAGTGAATTTAAATGATTGTAAAGTACACTTCACAATTATTCACATCCCTGGTAAAGATGAGTGAATTAGGGACGCTGTGGCGCGACTGGCTACAGTGCCTGTACCACATTCGGGTCCAAGTGCCCACAGCAGGGGTGGGCAACTAATTTCCCCAAGGGGCCACATGACAAACTGGGACTGTTGAGGAGGGCCGGACCCAAAATACCGAACTCAAGTCTGAACTCAATTCTGTCCAATTCTATTCTTGTATAACATTAAGTAAATCATATGGTTTTGTTTACTACTCGTAAGAACAGATGAAAATGTGAGGGAGACCAAGGAAAAACAGAAATAGGCTATTTAATCTATGTCCAGTATTTAATCCTCATTCTCGAAAATGATTTTTTGACATTGACATTTTTTTTTCAGTTTTCAAAGGCTGATATAAAAAAGTACTACAATATCTATATAACTAGATGTACCGCAGAGCGGTACAAAATATGACCGCCGCCCAGTCCAGCACATTTTTTCCACAAAAATAAATCACGCTGAAAGGCCTATATGATTCTAACTGTCTCACTAAATTGCATTATCCACACTCAATTCTCACTGGTATCTGCTAGACAACAAGTACCAAAACATGATTAGTTCATAGATTTCACATGTAAAATTAATTTTATACAACCCCACCTCCATCTTGCCTGTTCATAATTCTGAGAAATTCTTGAATTGTGTGCATGTACATGTTTATGTTATGTGTGTGGGTGTGTGTGTGTGTGTGTGTGTGTGCGTGCTTTTGTGTGTGCCTGCGTACGTGCCTGTGCATGCAAGCGTACATATGCCTACTGTGTGGGTATGTGTCATACGTATGATTACTGTGAATGTATGTGTGTGTGTGTGTATCTGTTTGTGCACATGTGTGCACATGAAATGGGTTAACATGACCCCTGGAGGCAAACATACGGAAAAAAATGGCCATCCTAGTCCCTACAGTTCTCAAGATATTCACAGAGAACTGTGTCTGCCCTACCCTCCTTTCGGGGGGTCCAGTCCAGCGGGGGGGCTACAGATCAAAACGACGGTTCCATGCTATCCATGTGGGGTTACATGCCCACCAAGTTTTGTGTACCCCGGTCTTTCAGTGTCCCGGGAATCCTTGTTGGTGTACGTCACTAAATGTACACATACATTATTTTATTGTAAGGCCCCCCATGAACGAAAGTACACAAAACTTGGCATGCATTCGGAGGGTGTCATAATGATCCTACACTTTTAATTTCGTGCAGTTTTGACCTTGTCAGCCAGAGATATTGTGATGAAAACACCTAATTATTTGCTTTTTAATTTTTAACTAGGTGGCGCTATACATGAAATAAGTGGTAATGGGATGGGTTGACATGCCCCCTTAAGACAAACATATATACAAAAGGTGGACCTCCTAGGCCCTACAGTTCTCGAGATATTCACAGAAAACTGTGTCCGGCCACCTACAGGCCAGTTGGTGTATAGTAACATAAATTAATTTATTGTGTGGCCCCCCATTAACGGAATTCCACGAAACTTGGCGTGCATACAGAGGGTGTCATAATGATCCTACACTTCCAATTCTTCGTGCAGTTTTGACTATGTTAGGTCACAGATACCTGCGATTACAACACCTCATTTTTACTTTTTTGTGTTTAACTAGGTGGCGCTATACATGAAATGAGTGGTTATGGAATTCGCTGCGCGGCGGTCATAATTAGGCTAGGCCATTAAAATGTGAAGGAGTCAGTACAACCATAGGCCTGTGCCACCATTTTATTATCTCTAAAATAATTATATAATTATCTCTATGCTAGGCTCTTGACTATTGTTCTTTCACGGACCTTACGCGGGCCGGTCAGGGAAAGCCCACGGGCCGGATGTGGCCCGTGGGCCGTATGTTGCCCATGTATGGCCCACAGGGACCTGGGTTTGAGTCTGACCCAGGTCATTTCTCAATCCCACCCCATCTCTCTCTCCCATTCGGTTTCTGTAAGCCTCTTCAATGTCTTATCATAATAAAGGCAAAAAGGCCAACAAATATACAGTATAGGGATGGCGAAATTTAAAAAAAATCTTAACCGGCCACTGAGCCTCATTAACCCGTTAAAGCCGGTCACCGAAATGCTATAACTGCCATTTATGATACCCGTGTCCTGTCGCGCGTCTTTCTCTGCCCGTGAAACAAGTTATCCCCCCCATTTTAGAATGGTTAGGCTCCCGTCACACAATGTTAGTTCGTGCCCTTTGTATTATACATTTTCCCCAATCATTGTCCACTACTTGTGGAGGAATAAGGGTTTTGTTTTGGGGAGAAAAATAATTGCACCCACGCACAGACACACATTACGCACAACGTCGACCTTCCATGCAACGCGGCACCGAGCTCGGGCTATAAAAAGCTCACGTTACAAAGTCACAAACAGAGAACGCTACATTTGTTCAACTGTTTTCGGAATGGCTACGTGAGCTCTGCTGCGGCAGAGCCATGGCTCTGTGCTGTGGTTGCGCTTAATAAATTCCGCCGTGGGACGGCTCATGCTCACATTTATCATTTTTAGATATTGAGTGATCATATCGCCCCATACAATACAACACCAATAACACGTGTGTGCGCAGTGTAATAACAGACGCTGGCTGGCATTCGGGAGCTTTAAAAATAGTGTTTTGTTTTTGTTTTGTTTTTAACTGGCGGCAGAAAATTTTAACCGGTCAACGTTGATTCGGTCAACCACCGGTTAAACGGCTACCGGTTAAACTCCCTAATACAGTATCTCACAAAAGTGAGTAAACCCCTCACATTTTTGTAAATATTTTATATCTTTTCATGGGACACTTTGCTACAATGTAAAGTAGTCAGTGTACAACTTGTATAACTTTGTAAATTTACTGTCCCCTCAAAATAACTGAGACCAAAACACATGAGACCTTGTAACACTAACGAGTCACATGACACCAGGGAGGGAAAATGGCTAATTAGGCCAAATTTGGACATTTTCACTTAGGGGTGTACTCACTTTCGTTGCCAGCGGTTTAGACATTAATGGCTGTGTGATGAGTTATTTTGAGGGGACATCAAATGTACACTGTTATACAAGCTGTACACTCACAACTTTACTTTGTAGCAAAGTTTCATTTCTTCAGTGTTGTCCCTAGTGATGTAACAGTATGAAAATTTAACCTCACGGTTATAGTGACCAAAATTATCACGGTTTTCGGTATTATCACGGTATTTCTAAAAGTGTGTTCAATATGTTCAGAAAGCACTGATAGACCTACACAAGCTGAAATAGTTTCAAAAAGTGTCCCGTTCACGTTTTTCTTCATGTTTAATTGGCTATGTGCTTATAGCTTAACTTACCCTACCATAACTTGGAGTTTGCTATTTCTGTTATTTGGATGCAACGAGTGAGACCAAAGTAAGCGTTCAAAATAAAACTTTAGGCTACTGTAATCTCCTGATAACGTGAGTGGAATGGATTTAATGTGGACGCGAACATAAAAAGACGCAAGAGTGGCTACAGTACATGATACAGTGCACATTTTGCGGTGAAAAAGTTCCGCCTTTTAAAATCAGGTGTAGCCTAATCCGAATTGTAGTTAAAACCATCAATTAGACAACAGAATCAGTAGGGTACCTGTTTTGTTCCATTGTACCAGGCCTACTGTATGTCAAAAGCAGGCTCGGATGAAGCTGGGAAGGATTAAAAACTTGGTTTCCATACCGCGGTAATCAACAGTGATAATCATGATTTGAAATGAAAACGGTAATTATTATCGTCAACATTTTTATCGCGGTTTACCATTATACCGTTAATCGTTACAGCCCATGAAAAGATATTACTGATAGACATATATATCTAACAGGAGTGGTGGATCAGCGGGAACAACACCGACTGACAATCGGTCAATCCGGATTTGATTCCAACTGTTGCAAGTTTGTGTTGCTTTGGATAAAAGCTAAATACCAGTCAATGGAAATGTATCGGTTAAAATGTGTACGAACCCTGATAACAGTACATAAATCTATGAGTCTTTGTTCCTATCAAAGCCTACTATAAGGCAACAGCCTATATGTTATAACATGCCAAAACAGCAACCAGAGATACCAACAAAAAAAACATGACTGACTGTAAATAGTCATTGAAAAGAACCATTCCTGTAACAACACCATTTGGCTTGTTGGTGGCGCTATGCCAAAGATAAAAAGCAACTGAAAAACCCTCTGAAATGAACTAAATACATAACCATTAATGAAGCCATTTGTGCATAGCAGTTTCAGCATTCTGACGTAGCAAGGAAATTGCATAACTAAAGATATATCCTCCACAATACTGTCTTCATTTGCCCATGTTCATTGTTTTATAAAGAGAGGCAACACCACAAATAGAAGCTTACATTATCTTTTTCCAACTTCCGTAGAATTTCCTTGGTCTCCTCCTCAGTCTCCCTCTTTTCTTTTTTAATATTGATAATGGGACAAGGGGCAGAGTTTGGTGTTTCTCGAGCATCATCAAAGACAGCTGCAATGAGTAAGAGTAATCTTATTAAAACTTCAAAAAAGTTAATAAAGCATCACATCCCAAGTAACAGAATACAACCCTTAAGCAAATATGAAAATGAGAATAAAACAGGTAATACACTGGCAAAATTGGAGATAATGGCAATCTTCTGCAATTACAGCTTTTTTTGTTTTACGATAATTTACACAATCAGAACTAAGCTTGCCATAATAACTACATTTTGTCAGACAATACATTGTTCTAGAAATCCTTTAGATGTAAACAATACAGGTTTTCTTTGGTCTTTTTGCCTTTATTTAGATATGACAGGAAGTGAATGGGAGGGAAAGATATTCGACCCTTGGTCCCTGTGGGCATTTGGACCCAAAAGTGGTACATATGCTGCAGTGTCTTGCCCCACTGTCCTCCCTGCCTCCTCCATTAATGTATTTTTATAACAGTAACAGTAAACTTCCAAAAAGTAATGAACTTTCAATTTTCAAGCACAACTACCTCTAGGGTTTACAAAGAAAACATCCAGTGAGAGGCAGTTTGTAAATGCTTTGTTGATGCCAGAGGTCAGAGGAGAATGGCCAGACTGGATCAAGCTGACAGAAAGACAACAGTAACTCTAATAAAACCCAGCAAGCAGAGCAGACCGGGTGCCACTCCTGTCAGCTAAGAACAGGAAACTACACTAAGGAGGCTACAATTCCCACAGGCTCACCAAATTGGGAAAATAAAAGTCTGCTGCGACATTGAGATGGTTATTATCCAATAACATGGATTCATCCTGCCTTGTATTGATGGTTCAGGCTGGTGTTAGTGGTGTTATCGTGCATTTTCTTGGCACACTTTGGGCCTCTTAGTACCAATTGAGCATCCTTTAAATGGCACAGCCTACCCGAATCTTGCTGCTGACCATATTTTTATGAGCACAGTGTACCCATCTTCTGATGGCTACTTCCAGCAGGATAACGGACCATGTTATAAAGTTTGATAATCTCAATCTGGTTTCTTGAACATGACAATGAGTTCACTCTACTCAAAAGGCCCCCAGTCACCAGATATCATTCCGATAGAACACTTTTAGGATGTGGTGGAACAGGAGATTGGATGTGGCTGACAAAAAAATGCATGATGCTGTCAATATGGATCAAAATCTCTAAGGAATGCAGTACATTTTTAAGGTGTACTTGTGGCCGGTGAGTGTATGCAGGGGGCCATTGTTGTTAATCCTATTGTCCTCCAACATTCTCTAAGCTACTTACTGTATTCCTCAAAATAATGTCAGAGGATATGGATGTATTTCACCATTCTAA
>NW_027468848.1:39428932-39503932 GCF_046254945.1 Alosa pseudoharengus | reverse complement strand
AGACAGAAGATGCCTGGACGCTCAGCGATTATGGGCTGTCTAATATTTGTCTGGTTAACCTTTCCACCAACAAAAGACCAGAACAAGAGTGCTCTTTTCCTGCTGAAGTGTTTTCATGTCTGGATCCAGCTAGGTGCGCAGGGCCGTGTCACATGCAGAGGGGAGGGGGAGGGAGTTTCTCAGCAAGTGGGAAGAAAAATCATTACATGCACTCGCTTGCTGACTGTACTTGCCCATTTGTCATCTTAAGTAACTGAGTTAGAACAGGAGTGTTGTAGGGGTTAGGTGGGGCTACCTTTCCAGAGCTGATCTTCGCTTCTCCACAAACTCAGTGGATGAGGAGTCATCCTTCCCCACCTTGACCTTAGTCATACCTGGAAAGGGTTAGTTGCAGTGCTACAGATTAGTACACTTAGGAGTGGCATCTTTGGGATTAGAAAAATGAAATGGTAACTTGAAGCTTTACACTTTTTCCATACACCTTACATGCTGTAAGTCTGCTGTTTTGTCATAAACCGTTCTTCCTAAATGTAATCTGGTGCTTACCCACAATGCTTTTCTCTGGGGCAGGGGGGACTATGTAACCAATGTGAAGGTACTTGGAGGCCAGTTTGCTGTGAAGTCCCAGGAAGTCACTGAACCTTCTCTTCACGGAGAACTCGTTGCGGTTGAACATTCTCAGAGAGGTCTAAAAAGACAAGGAACATTAACATTAACAAGGAACATGTTTTTATTGAAAGTGGAAACTACATCACTTCAAAGAAAAAAAAAACAAATGGGCACACATTTGGGGAAGATCACACACGTTAACATCTAGGGTCAAAAATAGAGCTTTAAACATCTCTACAAAACACATCTGGCATGTGCTTAAAGTTTACAAAACAGGTTAAAGTTTGTTTCTATGTGCCCTAGATCAAAGGTTACAGCATTCTGAAGATAATGACATGTGGATTGTCAGGCAGTAGCCTATAGATTTGTGCTCTTGAAAAGATCATGTATCTGAAAGTAATTGTGAAAGATATTGACAACTTTTTTCTTATTCTATTGTTGTTTTATATTGCACACATTTCCCTTGTCATGTTTTTGACATAAAAATGAAGAAAAATATATCTAAAGGGGTTTTAGGAGACTTTTAAAATATGCTGTCCTGTAACTCGATTACCATAAAATGCAGTTTTTTCCCCCTCCCGCAATGGCATTAAGCCCAAAAGTGAAAATATTTTCCAAAAGAAAGTGCCATGGTAGGACACTTCATTTAGTATATTTCATTTGAATTTTTTCATGTAAGTATAGGAAATATTCTCAGGTTAAAGTGTGTAACTGTGTAACTCCATTACCGATATGGTAACAGAGTTTCAGCAAAGTCACAGAATTCTTTCTATATCTTTGGCTGAGATGTTCTGAACCGCCCCAAATTTGATGTGTATGGTCACGCTAAAAGCCTCTTGGGGCATGCTAAGTTTCGTGAAATTCTGTCCATGGGGGGCCATGAAATAAATGAATGACTGTACACCCATCAGCTTGTAGATGGTGGTGTTGAGTGAAGGCCAGTAGATGATGGTGACACTCACACAGTACTCACTCACTCAGGCACCCCCCTACACACACCCATTACACCAAACCCCCCTATACATACATACATACCGTTACATACACATACAATCCCCAGGCCCCTTACACACATACACCATACCTCCCACACAAAAGAACCCCCCCCCCCTTACACACATACACCATTACACCATACCTCCCACACAAAAGCCCCACCCCCCACCCCCACACACACACACACACACACACACCATACATCCAACACAAAAGCACCCCCCCCCCCCCCCCACACACACACACACACACACACACATACCATTACATACACATGCAGCCCCCCCCCAGTAACTCCGTTACCATGACTTATGAAACATATATGTCTTAGAAGATATATGTCAAAACTATTCAAAGTCGCAAGATCTTTGGTCATATTATAGGAAACAAGTGTAGAAACACTTCTATATGAGTTTTTTTTTATGTTATATTCTGAGAACCACATGCTTTATTATGTTGACTTTTATGGTAAAAAAGTGATGTTAATTTTCTGTAACTCTGTTACCGAGCACTTTCTGGCTTTAAAATCATATGAAGATTTAATTTCACCAGACCATTTTGAGCTATTATTTAAGTACATGTCATGTAGGCACATACAAACTGACATATTGTTCTTAAATTTTGGTTCATTAATTGCTGAGTGGCACCAAAAAATCTAGTGGGAGTGTAACTCCGTTACCTTGTGATCTTCCCCACTTGTTGATGAGAATGGTCAAAAATTGCAGAGGGAGTCATTAACAACACAAACAAAAAGCTAACTAACTACTAGCTATTAGGTCTGATACAGGAGCAAAGCTGGGCACCCAGAAATGCTAACTGGCTGCATGTGTTCCAGGGAGCAGAACCCACCTTCGTGGTGACTTTGTAGGCCATGTAGGCATTCATTCCATCACCTACAAAGAGCAAAATAACCTTTTTAACAAAAACATCAATCTATTCAGAACAAACTTACATTTTTGTAAATTCTTTAGAAAGAGGGAGCGTTACACTTCAACAGGCCATCTGACCCACATAATTAAAGCATCTGGATTGTCAGATGAATAAAAGTATACAAGAGAGTGAAAGATGTATACTAGATCAATCTGCCAAGGCAATAGATAAGATGATACAGTAAATGAGCTACATGTACCTGGCCTACTGCACTGACTGACTGACTGACTGAAAGTACTTACCAACTTTCTCTGGGTCAGACACTGATATATGCATGTCAAATGTATCACCATTCTCCTCCTCCTCCTCCTGCAATCATAACAGCATAAAACAATTGAATCCAATTACAACTTGAACAGAGAAAATACAATCAATAGAGACAGACAGAACACTTAGATGTATTCCAGTGCTTTAAAATGGACTAGAGTATGTGACTTAGCAGACTCTGAAGAGAACTTGATCATGCATTAGACTTACAGTAATAGCTGAGTGCTATAGACTTTTACTATACAGATATCACATTAGCATAGCGATGGTCATTTTCTATAAAACATGGTAATGAAATTAAATATACCAGCTGAAATGATGTGGCAAACATGACAATCAGAAACATCACAGCACGTGTGAACACAGACACGGCAGCAGCACAGACGGAGGAAGGGGAGATTGAGAGAGGGATATGGAGGAGTCACGTAAAGAGAAAGTCAGGAGGACAGTCAGAAAGATCGAGATAGATGATTGACAGACAGACAGACAGACAGACAGACAGACATGGTTGGAGACCTCTTCTGGGGAGCGCTCGAACATGGCAGGCTCAATGCGTGGTGTGATCATGACCGTGGGCGTCACTGGGGTGATGGCAGGGGAGGGGCCATCCGAGAGAATGGGCTCCCTCTCAGGGCTGTCCAATGAGACCTCATCAGTGGCTTCTGACAACACAACACAATGACTTGAAATCCACATACACACCACGGTATGTTGTATATTTTTTTGTCTGTACCTTTTCAACAAAGTAAAGTAAAAATGTTATGTAATAACCATTTTTATTTATGTCTCATTTCCCATCTCTGAAAACAGCACTGTCTATAGTAACATATTAATATATCTGCCAACAGGTCACACACAGGCCTCACATACCCTCAGGCACATCTTCTTTACATAGCATGTTTTTGTATAGCAATCACAAAATGTCCACACATATCTCTACACAGATATTGAGAACTTGAGTTTCATTATCATCAAAGCCATTTCTACTGTAACTATCTACTCAGTTCTGTGGCAAACACATATCTTGATCAGGTGCTTCCTATTTCCTCTCTCTCTACACTACATTTTTCAGCTCTTTGTGCTTCTGTTTGAGTCAAAACAGAGTGGCCTACAGAATCAGAGTCCAGCGTGCATGAAGCTCTAATCCTTATATTACACTTGCAACATTAACCTTGTTGTTGTAATAATGACGGCTGATAATTTGCTCTACTTAGTGAAACAAATATCAAACAAATCTGATTAGATTTACAAGAGGGCAGCACTAGCACTAAAACACCACTGATAAATGATTCAGCATTCAAACCTGTGCGGCCTGTTCTCACTCATTTTCTATTGTGAACGAGAATGTTCCATTAACACCTCATAAAAGGCTCCCTGTGAAAGACTAGAGAGATAAGCAAAGGGACATGCTATACTAAAAACATCACCAAACCACAAATAGGTCAAAATAATTAATTTATCTATCTATGTAGCCACACGACACCCTATACCAGGCTGGTGTGGGAGCACTGCACACTCAGAAAGTGAACCCAAAGTGTACTGCAGAGGCCCTTCATTACAAGACTTACCTGCACTTTCGTGACAGTAACCTTGGCTTTTGGACATGCTGAGTGCTGTATAATTGCTTGTCGCTTGCATATGAATTTCCACTGAAAGAGCAAGTAAGGCTTCAGTGGTTCACCATACCTTAAGCACAGTGACTGCCAGGCTCTACACCTCAGTGACCACTCTACCCAAATCTCACTTCCTCCTCCACCCACAGGCTCTGCCACGGCTGTGAGCCAGCACAGCTGAGAGAACACAAACTGTGGAGAGTGGATCAGCAGTGGAGTAATGTGGCCATTGGAGGTGGGTTTCATTAACAAACATGCATTAAGGAACTGAAACTATTTACACAATTTTCACAGTTGGCCTCTCCTTATGAGAAAGTGCGAGGAAGAAATCTCTCCTCCCCCACTCACTCTGTCTGGATAAGAGTGAGCCTGATAAAGACCAGTAGGCAGGGAAGTAGAGAGAGGCTGGGCCAAGCCAAATAAAAACTACCTCCTACCCGTATCACACTTCTGACTTAATGAGAATAGAGGGGACATAAGATATAAAAATAAAATAAAAAATAATTTACGAGGCTGTATAAAGTATGTGCAGAAACTACTGTGTCGACCTTTATAGGAAGTGGAGAGCCAACTAAAGCAGGATTAGGGCATGTTTGTCAGGCCTCTCATACCAGCAAACAGGTCCTCTGGGTCATCATCCAGTAGGATCTCAGCTGGCTTGGGTCCATTGGAGCTGACATTGACATCCTCTGTGGGCAGACTGGCAGGTTCTGGGGGTGAGGACGGACTGGACTACAGACACACACACAGACAAGCAGATGGGTTCAGATTCAGATGTGCAAACACTGACACACTGACCACCAGACATGCTTTGCTACATGACATATAGAAAATGCATTCTTACATTCACTTTATGTACGAGTTTAGAAAAAATACTTTCCATGATTGCCAAAAGATCACCTTCCACATATACCTCAGTCAACTACAAATCGTGATCATTATGCATAGCAAGCTAGTGTAATATTGAAAGGAGAAGGCTGACATCAAATGGAAAAGCTGCCAGAAAAATATGTACGCTCTCATAATCAATAAATGCCAGACACACTCTACTCCAGTTTATAAGCAGAGCACTGGTGGAATTACTCAAAGGTCAGCTGCTGTTACACAAAGGTCAGACCACACATTTTCCCAGAGGTCTTCAGTATATGTGATGCAAAGCAGAATCTGGCATACTGACACTTTTTTTGACACCACCTTAACCTTCATTGCCTTCAACATTAAATTAGATTGTTCACTGTGCCTAGTTTTCTTTTTAGGGTGTATTTCCAACATAAAGCCACATTTATTTTGCTCCCTGTTCATTTTCAAAGATTAAAGAAACGTTCACTGAAAAACAGTCATTTCAAATGTGAGGGGAAAATTGATCATCTACAATCTGACCAGGCGCTTGTCAAAAGTTTCAGAAAGAGGGCAGGCCGGGCAAATTAACTTTTTAATGCTAGTTTTCCTCTTGTGTTTTAAAGGGTCGTTCTGTCATAAACACACCCAGCAATGCACAACTCACAAGAAAATCTCATGACTACCTGGACAGGAAGAGGGACATCCTGGCCTATGAGCTAAGGGTGCTGACAGAACAGTTTACCAGTCTTTACTGTACACACTAGCAACGCTTCCTCGAACTATTAGAGTTGCTTAAATTAGATTTTTCTCTGATGTGTCATATTTCTGGTTAAGTGTAGGCCAGGCAGCGTTTTAGATATTGAAAGGTTTAAAATGTATGTGCATTTTAAGTGTCTAAAACAAAATTGTACTTGTGCAAACTTGCAAAACACATAGAATTTCTCAGCTGGTGGGCTTAATAATTTTTTTTTGTAGGCCTGACACAAATATGTCCACGTCTCTGTCAAACCCTTGGATTCGCTGATATTATTGCGACATGTCTGATTGGAAACGAGGACAACTCCACCGGATTTGCTGATGCTCCAGAGAAAAAGTGCTGATCTAGTTTCCGGATTCCCAATTCCTGATCATTTTCAACTTAGTAACCTTACCAGCAAGAAAATGGCCAATACATAAGAGTTCTTCTAAAACGATTGTGTGATTCGTGGTTACTTTTAAGCAAAAAGAGAACTGCCTGCTTGGCAACTCTACGGCCAAGAGTGATCCAGTGCCAACTCTGTGAGACTGCGCTGGTGTAACGCGAAATTGATCCTCGTGATCACTGCACCCGTTCCACACATGCGTAGTTCTCCGGAATTGTTGACTGACTGGAAATTAAATGAAATTTCTATCAGTCAGTAGATTCATTTTGCCGCTGATATGCACAAGATGCTAATGCATTTGTTGATGTGCAAACATGTTATTTGCATCACACGATCCAAACAAACGAAGAATAAACCGTAAAGACTCACTGTGTCCTGACGATGCTAGCCTAGGCTACCTACATAGCCTACTAGATGATGCTGCCCACGGCTCTCTTTTCCTCGTCTTACCTCTAATGTAGTTACAGTGCTCACAAAGAGATCCTCTCCGTCCTCCACTTCCCTGAAATCTGTCTGTTCCGCATCTCCCAACGGTGGAGGCTCCATCTCCGCCGCCATCTTCGCCAAACAATAATAACCAAGGCAAACTCAATGGGACGGGTAGGGAGGCTTCCCAGCTGTCATGTGATTCGCAGTAACAATTTGGTCTTATGACAGCTGCCGGTTTCGTGGAGATCATGCTCCGCCCTAAATGTCGCAGCCCAGTTTGTAGAAAGCCGCTGATGGTTATTATTAAGGCCAGATGATCATGTAAAGGATGACACTGATCGTAGGCTTTGGATAGTAGTGGATGTGGCATTTTTAAAATATTGATGTATTTGTTTAGCCTAGTGAATGTAGCCTAGTGGTTCTCAATTCTACTGAAGGTTATCAGCCATAGTTGTGGCTAGGCCTACTTGTCAGCTACTGTAGGCTACATTGTACACAGTGGTAGGTTACAGTCCAGTTGCTTCACAGAGGGGATTCTTTTGTTTTAGGGTGTCCAGTGGAGGACCAGGCAGTGGTGATGCATGTCATGATTTGGAACTCAACCTGTTGGGTCCACTTAAAACCTAGTAGGCCTAGGAAATAAACAAACTAGGGTGAGTTAGGCCACCCCTGATATTAGGCCTGTGGTTCTCAAACTTTATCTGTCATTCCCCAATTTGGAGGTGGGGAATTTGCAAGCCCCACCTGACCCCATCAACCCTGTTGGTCTGTTGATGAGTCTTATGTTTGTGTGTGGCTATTTTGTTTTGCATCTATGATCTTCCTTGTCAAAAAAGGTAGGCATTATTAAAGATAAGCACAAAAAAAAGCAATTTCCTCCTGTCTCGTGCCCCACCTGTCATCTATTCCCCACTAGTGGGGCCCGCCCCATACTTTGATAGCCACTGTATTAGGCCAAAAATATGTTTACAAAATCTCAAAAATGTCACAGGCAAGGCCTGTTTAGGTAAATTCTAAATAAAATAAGTATATATACTCTTTTGATCCTGTGAGGGAAATTTGGTCTCTGCATTTATCCCAATCTGTGAATAAGACACACACTCAGCAGACAGTGAGGTGAAGCACACACTAATCCCAGCGCAGTGAGCTACCTGCAACAACAGCAGCGCTCGGGGAGCAGTGAGGTGCCTTGCTCAAGGGCACTTCAGCCATGCCTACTGGTCGGGGTTCGAACCGGCAACCCTTTGGTTACAAGTCCGAAGAGCTAACCAGTTAGCCACGGCTGCCACAAATACTGGACCAATATTGTCAGTAATGTAGATAGATAGTTAGATAGATAGATAGATAGATAGATAGATAGATAGATAGATAGATAGATAGATAGATAGATACTTTATTGATCCCCAGGGGAAATTCAAGAAAGTGTGAAAACAGAAAACGTAACAGGTGCTTTTTGGGGTCATCCTTTGTGACAAGCCAATTGGGGGCTTCCGTGGTTAGGCCTACTGGTTAGGGAATCAGACTTGTGACCGAAGGGTGGCTGATACGATCCCCAACTGGTTGGGTGGGGGGAGTGACTGAACAGTGCTCTCACATCCCACATCCATATCCACGGATGAGGTGCCCTTGAGCAAGGCACCCAACCCCCAACTGCTCCCCGGGCGCCAGAAGGGCTGCCCACTGTATGTGTGCTCCTAGTATGCTCACTGCTCTGAGTGTGTGTGGGTGTGTGTGTGTTTAAATGGGTGTACACTGTGTGTGTGGGTGTGTTGTACACTACCGGATGGGTAAAATAAAGCTGATTTACATTTACATTGATTATGTTTCTGATAATGTCAATGGCAAAGTAATTCAAACGAAATAAACACATGAATGCAGCTGTGAACATGTTGAACTGTGTGTGTGTGTGTGTGTGTGTGTGTGTGTGTGTGTGTGTGTGTGTGTGTGTGTGTGTGTGTTGTGAAAATTCTCATACATTTGTGCAATCAGAAATCATGAATGTAAAACATCACTGATGACTCAGTCCTCATCACTTTCAGTAATTTAGGATTAGAATTAGATCACATTTGGCCCCAGCCGTGGCGCAACTGGCTGGGGCACCTGCACCGTACGCCGGCGACCCGGGTTCGATTCCCGCCCCGTGGTCCTTTCCGGATCCCACCCTGACTCTCTCTCCCACTCACTTCCTGTCAATCTCCACTGTCCTATCCAATTAAAGGCATAAAAAGCCCAAAAAAATATTTAAAAAAAAAAGAATTAGATCACATTTGACACAATTGAGTACAATTATTTTAAAAGAATAATGCAATGACTATTGCTATTTTTTATCCATCATATGCTATGTGATGTAGTAGACATGTGCAGCTCTTGATTGACACCTGGCACTCCAGATACCTTTAAACTGGATTTCATCTAACCTCAGATGGACCATTGGATTTCATCTAACCTCAGATGGACCATTGGATTTCATCTAACCTCAGATTGACCATTGTTTTCTTGAGTTCCATCCAAACCTCTGAGATGCACCTCCTCTGTCTGACCCCTGTGAGATGCCCCTCCTCTGCCTGACACCTGTGAGATGCACCTCCTTTGTCTGATCCTTTCCTGGACACACTCGAACACCATCAGACTTTACTCTGCTGATGATGGGCTTGGCTGAGTTTTTTGCTTCTGTTTAAAATGTTTTTGTAATATATGTGCTGCACAGTAGTACTTCCATCTTATCTGATGCACTCAGTGCTTGGGTCAGAAAGAAAAATGGCACTAAACTGAGCAGTTACTAGCTCAGAATCCAGTGATAGTGCTGTTTTTGTCATGGGGACATATGAAAACTTTTTAATAAAACCAGTTTTATATCAACCTTATTCTTAAAGAAATAGGTATTAGCTGACATAGTATGTGTATATGTATACAACCCTGTTTCGAATAGAATGCTATTTTGCAAACCATATATTTAATTAAGAATATAATGCAAAGACAACACTTAAATTCTAGAGATAAAGAGAAATATTATTATTGTTTTGGAAAATATGTTCTTTTTGAATTTGATACTGGCAAAACATTTTTAAAATGCTGGACATGGGTGTGCTTACCATTGTGTTGCATCTCTTTTTTTAAAAACAATCTCTAAACATTTGGGAACTGAGACCAGTTGCTGGACTTTTGAGAATTCAATGTTGTCCCATTCTTGCCTTTCCAGATGTGTTCCAGATGCAGGTGTTACCAGTGGACTGCTGGCTTTTGAACTGTGCACTTTGTCTCTCCTCTTTAGCTCGAAGGATGTGGAACCCACGATTTAACAAAAGAATTACAAATCTGAATTGGTCTACAGGACAGTTTTTCACTTCACCTCAGTCCATCTTAAATGAACTCAGGCCCAGTCAAATAAGACAGCCACATTTCTTGATCATGTCTAAATATGGTTTCCTCTTTGCATGGTAGAGTTTTAACCAGCACTTGTTGAGCGTCAAACTGTGTTCATCAGCTCACATGAAGAAATGGGTTGCCTGTCAGATGCCATGTTTATGAGTGATTATTGGTCAATTCTCATGAGATACATTTGTTAGTTTATTATGATCAGGCTTTCCGTTAAAGGGCTAATTTGTTCCAAGGATCAATCACTGGGCTCTTTCAGACGTTTCAGCACTGATACTGCACTGCTTCATTAGTCATCCTTCATCACACCCGTCAGATTTATGTGATTAACACCAATCATTACCACTGCAAACAATAATGCACATCTCTGGTTGTGTAAGTCTTGACTGGAGTCCCTCACTGTCCACCACACTGTGTGCATGTTACGCATGTGTCATGCACTGGATGGGAACACTTGCTAGTCAATCAAGCGTGAGCAGCTAGCCTCTCAGTGAGATATGCTGCTAGAGTGACTTCACAGAGGGCTCGCTCTTTCATTCCGCTCTTTAAAAGGTCACTCACAGAGCAGAGAAAAGGAAGTGAGAAAGAGAGAGAGAGAGAGGGCAGAGCTGGGATAGAGACAGAGAGAGCGAGCAAGAGGAGGATGAGAATAAGGAGAAAAGAGAGGTAGAGGAAGAGAGGAAGAAGAAAACTAAGAAGGAAGAGAAATGAACAGCAGAAAAAAGAAAATGAATGATTCAGTATTGTTTGTTCTCAATGGATGGCGATTATCCATTTCATGGTCTGTCTGGAATAATAAGTCATAATTAGTTATTTTAGTTGTGCAGTGAACTCCCACTCTCCAAATATATCTTGCTGGAAGATGTAGGTCCATTCATCATTCCAGTCTTGCTGTGACTGACCCGTAAAGGATCTGGCCTTAAGTATAACTTAAAAGACAGGGAATTAATCACAAAGTCACATCATCAGAAGCACCTTCGCTATACATGGAGTACACTGTACATTTTCTTACATGGCTTAATGAAACTGATACTAAACAGTATGACTGGTTGATGTAGCTAAGGAACTTGCTTTGATTCAACAACGACATCATTTATCACACTTTGAAGCACTGGGGACAGGAGAACACCCATACTTGTTACATCAACACGTGAGATCATTTGGCGACTAGAAGGGATATGTTCACTGCCTAGCCAATGTCTGGACAAAATCAAGTGATCCTGATAAAAACAAAAATGTGGGCATTTTCTATTGACAGTGGGAAAGAGAGAGAGAGAAAGTGAGAGAGAGTAAAGCAGGAAGATAAAAAAGATGCTTACGTATACACTGTGAGAAAGAGAGTGCGGCACAAGAAAGAGAGAAAAAGGAGAGAAACCAGGAGAGACAGAAAGAAAGAAACAGAGAGTACCAGAGGAAGGCAAAATGAGAAATAGAGAGATGAAAAGAAAGAGAGAAATGTTTCCAATGATGTCAAACAAAATAAGCGGCAGCACCCAAAGCTGTTAGTCCTCTTTAGGATGTATAAAATTGAGCAGGATGAATTGCTCCTTACTGGCCAGGGGGTGATTTAAAGAAAACTCGGGACCCCCATCTGTCTTGTCTCTAACGAAATGTCAGCAGTAAAAGCCATTTGCCAAGGATGTAACAGGACGAGGGAGAGCGATTGTTTTAAAGGCCTCTAACGGAAACTCTGCCCCCCCTCCCTCCCCTACCCCACTATCCCCAAACCACCAGAACCCCTTGACGGTCTGCGACAACTCCAGACCCCCCACCCCCGGGACATCCCCCGTCTTGCTCACACACACACACACACACACACACACACACACACACACACACTGCCACCCCACCACAGAATTGCAAACGAGCCAAGCAGAAGCATTGAGCCATAACGCCACCACGCTTGTCTGCTGAGGCGTAATGAGGTGCTGTTTACAACAAATAAGGTGGATAGCGGAACACAGACCTAAATGATGGCGCTGGTGCCACTGCCTCTCCCTGGGGGACGATTGGGGGGGGGGGGTGGATGCGGAGTGGCTGCTGGCTGCCAGCGGTCGGACTGGTTATTTCTCTCCCAGCGGACTGACATGGGAGACTTAATGGGAGACACTCAGAGATCAATGGAAAAGGTTAAAGGAACCGTTGCATTCCAATAAATAAACACAAAAGGCCTACAAACAGCAATGCCAGAATATTTGAGGTGAAGGTAAGGCCATCAGAGGTTGAGTAATGAGGGTGTACCTGAGCTATACGTTCCTCCTGCTCCATCCAGTACTGTGCCATTTTTGAGACAGTGTACAGTGTACAAAACGATGGTGTCCTTTATTGACATAATTTCGGCTTACTTGACATTGACTTTGTGTTCAACTGGGGAGGGGAGGATCAAAGGCTTATTTTACAGATGCATAAGAGGAAGGATTGCTGCCACATGAAGCCATACAGAAAAATAAAAGAGAGCTGATCATGAATGCATACTTCCTGACTACATCAATACACATTTATCAAAGTGTAATGTGTCGGTCAATTCCTTCATTCCTGGTTTATTGGAAATGTGATAGTGGGTAAGTAGATAAGCTAATAGACGATTATTCCACATTTTACAGGGACAAGCTTGTTGGTTCTGAGGAATCTCCTTTTGCCACCAGCATGGCTTTGTGTTCCATTTCCTCTCCATCGGCCCTCCCCTGGCCCTACTTCCTGGAGCACCTCACCTTTGTCATCTTTTTATTCAGAAAAAAATGTATATGATTCACAGGCCATGCAATACCTGGTAAAACGTGTTTATTTGGCAAGTATTTTTCTTGTACTCAAAGTTGCTGTTATGATTCCAAGATGATATGTTTTTTAGAGACTCTTAAGCTGCAGTCAGACCTACAGGGATTCACTCATTGCCCATCGTCTGTCACCTCAAACGTTAAGATCAGTTCAGCTTTGTTATTGTTTGCTTATTCTCCTCCTGCAAATCGTTCACTGAATGTCATTAACATTTCACTGTGTCTCGTTGCTACATTGCTTCTGTCTCTTCCTTTCTGAAGGCAGAGCTATGCCAGTCAGTAAAAGTCAGGGACAGTAAAATGCTTGAGCGGTTTCTATTACAGATTGTAACAGATCATATGATAGACAATAGATAGAGCTGATACAGGATACGTATTCACAAGATTTCTTATTTATTCTTATCTATTTTTTAGCATGTGTACATCAGAATCTAACTTTTCCCAACAATAAAATATGCAATACAGCCTGCCTTTTTAAAATGAACCAGTCCGTTTTGTGCTGACAGACATCATCTAGGCTACTCTCAAATGCGCCAGTGTCAAAGCCAAACTGTATTGTTTGTGACTGCAAAGAGTGTCTTGAGCTGATATTTTTCTAGAGCTGAGACCAGCATCCCAGAATAGAGAGAAGGAGTGTTGAACAGACAAATGTGTCCACAGCACTGATTCTTGATGTTGGCAGCTGTTTTGGTTTTGTGTTTCCCATGGGTGAACTGAGAGAGGGAGAAAGACGAGGAGGCAGAAATTACATTCTTACAGCTTTATTTCAATACCCAAATATTTGGCTTGGAGGAGTGCTGATGTTTTTCTTCACAGCGCTTTCTCAAGACAAGGTTACAGAATGACACCACACACAGGACATGCACACAGGACACACACACACACACACACACACACACACACACACACACACATTTTAGTTGAGCAGGACACAGAGGCTTGTTTGAAACAGATCAAATGCAGCAAAGCCAACATTTTTGCTATGATATGCTGTTTTTCCAAGAACAACCTAACCATTTAGGACCAAAAGGACAGTTCGCGGCTTGAGGCTACAATGAATATTAAGTGAATGTACCTTATAGCCTATTTATTAACCTACTGTAAATAGCCTATCTGTTGATACTGGAAACCCCCCTATAAATCTCTGGTCACACTTTACTTGGATAGTCCATCTTCAAATGATCTATACAAATGCCCAGATCATCAACAAACGATCTGTTGACATTTTATGGTTATGGATAAGGTTAGGGGTTGTATTTGGTGAAGGTAATTTTCAATAATTATTCAACAACAATTTTACGTACTGAACTCGACTGTTAAGTCTCTGTGAGCAGACTCTCTAAGTAAAGTGTTACCAAATCTCCTTCCAATCACTAGGATACATCCCAATTTAGTGTCTTCAGAAAGAACTCTGGACAAATGTTTAAAACTCACCACAGATGTATTTTTAAAATATATATAAATATTATTTTGCTCATTTTTGATCAGTTTGTGCATTTTTATCAGCATCATCCATGGATTGCAAGTTCATGAGAGGGTACTGTGGTGCAGATGAAACTAATTGAACTGATGTCAATAGCAGGTTTTACCTATTTATTTATAACTATCGTAACATTCTATCAAGGACCTGCAAGTCAATGTTATTGCTTTAGGTACACACTGTACATGTCCCATGCCCGTGCTTCTCTGCTGAAGCAGAACTACATTATTGAAAGACAATCTTTTTGGTCAGTTACAAGGCAGTAAACATGACTATGTGCGATGCTTTTGACATTTGGCTTTCCCCAACAGGTGATATTAATTCAGAGCGACTGGATTCTCTTCCAGGGACCTGTGTTTTTGGAGGTGGAAATATATAAAGATGTGTGAGGTTTTTTAGCAGGCGCCGGAATGATACCTGCCAGCTGTCTCTTAAAGTATTTTTCAGGGCAGGCTCACTGACAGCTGGGTCAGAGGTTGGCCATGTGCGAGACAGGAGCCGCGCTCGACTTGTCTACACAATAGACTGACTGAGACCCTGAGTGGGAATTGGAGGGTTTACTGAGGATGTTTTTTTCCCTCCCACTTTTCTCCCATATTTCTGGACGTATAATATTATCTTTGATATGACCCTGCCAGCACACAAAAACATGGGCAGATTTGGTATTTGTAGACAAGTCATTTATCTATTGTTGATGTTGTTGTTGTTGTTGTTATAAACAGATAATGCTGTTTGATGCATACACTATTCATAGCTCGGTAAGTTCGGAATTAAATAGTACTGCTTCATTCAACACCAATTACACCTGTACTAGCCAAATGAGCGTGTTCTGCACTAACGGACTGGATGGATGAAGAGCAAAAAAGAGAGAAAGAAATAAAACAAAGAACAGAATTTGGACATCCAAAGCATGCTATCATTTTCAGAGCTTCAAATTTCTGTTTATTTTGAATTCTCGATCCATTTAAAAAAATGACATATGATTTAAAGTCTTACATAAATAAAATGTACATGATGTAAGTTGAATGGTACGACATATAGTCTTTTAGCAAATGCCTCTGAAACACTGGCGCTGAAGGCCAAATATGGCGTGTGCGTTGTGCAGCCTCCTTCACTGCCCAAATATTTCATACTGTTGGCTTTTGTAAGCTACATTTTGTTTTCATTGTGTACATAGGTGTGGGCTTCCCCCCCCCCCCCCCAATTTATCAGTAATTCAAATAGTTCTCTGTTAAATGCAATAAAGCGTAATGAAACTGAAACGACGTCCTTCTAATAGAACATATTTTATACTGTATGTCTTAGAGTGGGTGTTGATCATGGCTGGTTCCATGATCCAAACATGTGGTTGGTTGCCTAGGCCTATACAGTGTCTGCAACAGTATACCTGAAATTTCAGTCCATCAGCCCATTATATTTTACAGATACTCCTCCTCTCCAAAAAGTCTGCGGACAAACAAATAGACCCACACAAATAATGTCCATAGCCTACTTCTCTTATAGCCATAGCCATATCATTTGGCTCATCATGAGAGCATGTCTTCAAGAGACATAAATGTTTTTCCGTTGATGCCTTGTGTAAATAGCCTGTAGGTTATATTCTTCATTCAACCTCAAGGTTATGTAGTCTAACCACACATCCTTTGCATTTGTTCTAAAAGAATTTTCAGCATTTAGAAAGTTTTCACTAACCCTTAGATTGCACCCTTTAGTACAGCAACGCTGCTCTCTGCTGGTAATAAACGTTATAACGATCTTCATTCACAAACGAAACCGCCAGTCAGGCCAAGAAGATCAGCAAGACTTGTGATGGCCTCTCAAATGATTTAAACCAAGAGGACCATTGACGATTAAAGTGAAAACTATCTTAGCCATTATGATTTCAGTGATCAAGTCACCATTCTTCAGAGTAAAACAGGAACACCTGGACAATGCTCGTGTCTGCATAATTTGTCAAAATAATCGCTATTAAGCATGGGGAAGCACATTAGGCTACAAGCATTTTCTGCAGTGGACCATGATCAGGTTGCTTGGCAATGCACGGCAGAACTCGGGGTAGGTCTAATTAGAATCATATTGAAATGTTGCTTGTTGCTCCATCTCCATCATTGCTACCATTACATCAATTAATGCTGTTGAGGGCTGAACAACTGTCACGGCTTTGGCAGAAACCTTTCCCCATCCCTCACAGGGAGAACTTTCCTGCTTCTTTTTTCTTTTTCTTTTATCTTTTTCCCCTTCCTCTGGCATTAACTGCTGTCATCCGAGCAACAACACAGCCCAGCGGTGTCAATTATATTTGATTGACTGAGTAAAGCACACACAAATAAGCCAAAACAATGGACACAAAAATCTATAGATGACTCCCCCTGTCAAATCACGCGCCTGTCTCCTCCATTTTCATGCTTGCCGGCAGCTCAGGCGCTCCAGGCCTAAACGTTTCTCTCTCCAAACACACAACAGCCCCAATTAAACCGCCATGGATGCTCAGAGGTGTGGGATGACTCCCTGGGATATTGCCTCAAAGCTGTTGTCCAATAAACGAGGCCTAATTCGTCAGTTTAACTTCACTTACTGAAAGCCCACTGCTACATCCCCAGGTGTTGTTTTTTTCTACGTGTTTGAGTCAAAAGAAATGCAGTTTGATCTCTACAAAATTCACAGAAAAGTAAATAAGTAGCTAGATAATTTGCATGGGTCCATCCATCATGTTTGACCATAATCTGTGTTTGAAGGTAGGCTCATATAATAATGTTCATTCACAACAAGTAAACCTTTAAATATAAATAAATATATAACATTGGCAAGTAATCATAAATAACTGATTATCACTTTTGTTGCAAAATGTATTGAACTAAAAGACAGAAGTGTCAACAATTAACACACACACACCCACAGAAACAGGACTGCACTGGGTGGATGGTTCCATGGCAGGTATCTTACTTAAACCAACAATCCCTGATCATTTAATCAGCATTGGACAGACTACAGACATGTTTGTCCTTGTAATGAGCCCCGTGCTATGTTTACAGCATAGTACATTTCAGATTTCAACTGAACTGACAATCTGAGACATTCTCCAATTCTGCCCTATCCCTCATTTGACACCACACCCTCTTTGTTCATCCAATGCAGTCTGTTCCCATTTGTATCACTGACAATTCAATATCCTGATATGTAAACCTGGCCTATAGAAAGCTCTGATAATCTCACAAAGTGTCTCCTAGTACGAGTGTCTAGCTGTTCCAGATGATCTGTCACAAGAGCCATATAAAATACAAATGAGAGGGAGCATTACATGTGCATCATAACGCACACAAGTAGCTCAGATGCTTCGTATAAATCTGAAATGGCCACACATCAACGGATAGCGACACCTTTGTCAGAACTCTACGTGCTCTTGTCCTCATGGGGATGCAGGCAATGATCACCTGTGGCTACCCACAATTATATTTCCATTTCAGCCATGTTTAATCCAATTTCACTGAACACTCATACATGAGATGTGAAAGGAGCAGGTGGCTAAAATGAGAATATCAATGAATGTGCAACAGGATTTCCAAGTCTCAGGACCAAAAACACTTTAGTTGTAGTCTGTTAGAGAATAGCAATGCAGTTATGAGCCAGCCATATGGGCTCTCCTCTCTCTGGAGACACACCAGTGTAGTCAGTGCAGTGCAAATGCAATCTGAAGCTACTTTGGCCAACATTTGTATTTTAGATTTGAAGTATTGCTCTACCCATTTCAGTTACTAAATATGAAGATGAATAGCATAAACGGCTAAACAAGACAGTTTGACGCTGTAACTCTGGATGTACAGTAATTTGAGGTTATCTCTTTAGTTTTATGCCCTTCTCTTTACAGTGAAAAATAATTTGCTATCAAAAACATGACCAAAGATGGTTACAAGAGACATTATTTATTGTTCATGTCATCCATTTTTCAAGAAAGTAAAATTGATAATGGAAGATTATCCTTAGCATTGTTCAAACATGGAATGATAGGAAAGAAACCATAATACAACTTACAAAATTCGACTTTTTGCAGTTTAGTCATTCTTGACTGTTGTTGAAGGGTTCATGGTAAATGCTTCAATAAATGTTTTTGACAAAATAAATCAATCAATCATAGATATACAAAATGTTTTTTTTTGTTATATACAGTGACACTGATTACAGTTTTGTGCTAATATATATTTTGAGTGCTTCCTAAAAGCATATTTGTTTGAAATTAAAATTATAAATAAGTGCATTACTAAAAAAAATCTAAAAGGTCCTGATTACTCTTTGAATTGTGGTTGTAACAGGAATCATTGTCCAAAAGCATGTGATATTTACTTCTGCTCAGATCTTATTTCAACATTTGTCTTTACTGCCGTTCGTGTCTTCTGGATGCCATTTCTCCCATGTGGCATAACTATGAGGCCTGCAGTTATCAGGCTCCCTGTGCTTCACATCCGTGGCCTTCAAAGCTCCGCTAACTGAGCCACAGGGGCCTGGAGAGGCCATGGTGCTGAGAGGCGCTGCTACTGGCCAGAGGAAGGCACTTAGACTGCGCTGGGCTTGCTGCGGCCCTTGGGCAGCCCCGAGGCCCCGGCTTTGCTGTCTGTTTTCCTGCCTGTCGGCCCCTGTGGTGAGCCAGTGCTGGACTGGCCATTGTTGTTGTTGCTGTTCTGGTTACCGCTCAGCGTCTCCATGATGGAGCGGAACGTACCAAACGGCCTCTTCCACGTCTCTCCAGACTCCGAGCTGCGACCGCTGCTGCTGCTGGCGGCGGCGGCCTTGTCCCCTCCGGCTTGACCCCTCTCGCCCTCGGGCGCCTCCTTGTGGACGACTGGCTCGTCGAAGGTGACGCGCAGCTTCAAGTTTTGGGCAGTCTTGCGGCGGGACGAGGGGGACTTGAGCGCGCTCTTGGGACTGGTGGTGACCTTTTGACCGGCCGCATCTGTGTTTGCCTCGGCGTCGGCCTCGCTGGGATCAGACGTGGGCGAGGGGTCAGGCCCGTCCACTGATCGCGAAGTCCTGAGCGCGAAGGAGAGCTTGCGCTCGGTGGTGGAGCCCTGAGCGAGTTGAGGATGATGGTGCTTCTTCGTCAGCGTGTATAACCCAGCAGGGGCGGCGGGGGGCGGCGGCAACTCATCACCCGTGACAACGGGCAGCTGATTGGGCCGCTCTGGCCTGGGGGCCGTCCCGGGGGCATGCTTGGCGTCCTCGGGCGGGTACGCGTCCGAGTCGGACTCGCTGAGGGAGCGCTGCATCAGCTGCTTGAGCCGCGCCAGCTTCAGCTCCCGGCGCTCTGCCACCCCCAGGCGCCTCTGGGCCCCACCCTCGCCAGCGCCCCCCGGCTGCTCGGCGCTGAGGAGCTTGCGCAGCATGGTCTCGGACTCGGCCCCGCGCTGCCTCAGCACCCACTGGCCATCTCCCCCAGACACCTCCGCTGTCAGGGTCATCTCAGGCCAGGAGTCCGCCAGGGGGATCAGGTGACTACAGGGTGTAGGGGAGGAGGAGGAGGAATAAGGGGAACATCACATCAGGTCAAGATTAGTGGAGAGTGTGTTACGGGGGTCAAATGTTCATATGATGAATGATATGGCGTAATGTGAGAAGGTACAGAGACTTTGCAGCAGTAAATAATGGGATGAAGACACACATAGGGATAATGGAGGCCATGAGAAAAGAGGTGCAAGATAAGGCAAAAGGTAGAGGAGGAGAGAGGAGAGGAGAGGAGAGGAGAGGAGCAGACCTTGGGGAGAGGGGCTGAGATCCGTGAGGTGCGTCTGCCTCTGCTGGCTGCAGGAGGAGCTGCAGCTGGTTCTGTAAGGCCACTCTGGCTGTCGTTTGCCTGAGGAGGGAAACGGTGCCAATCACAAGTCCACTCACTCATCTCAGCCTCTCACTAGCTTGCTCTTGTCTTGCTCTTTTTGTCTTTACTGCGCTGCTGAGGCTATGACAACCCATGGCGTACTGATCAGGAGTCAAATCTGATTGGTGGAAGGGTGAGGTGTGGGTGGGGCTTACTCATGGAGCTGCTTGGTGAGCTTCACCACCTGAGAGGCTAACGACATGCACGTCTCCACGACAACGAGGTAGCGGGAACAGGTGGTGTGGCCCTGCCGCTCGGCACTCTGGGAAGGCCGCTCGCCCTGCTGATTCTGCACTGTTACATTAGAGCCATACTCCACCAGGGTCTAGAGGAACAAACAAAGAGATCTTAAAAACACTTCATGCCACTACTAAGACAAATATGGAGGAGATCACTGTCATAAAAACTGAAATCCACTGTAGCTGAAAATAGCAGCCATAACTTAGCTCTGTGCTCTGTGAACGCAATCTGTAGTTTAGTTCATCTAAAAAGCTTTATTCAATTGAGTAGCCATATCTCTCCTTTGCTTGGTGACTTGTTATACTATGAGCCTTCAGCACTGTCCAAATGATGGCTAAAAGAACAAGGTTACACATGTCTCCTAATCTGCAAATGTAGGACTGAGTAAATGTACAGCTGGATTACTTTGGTGCTGCGTCATTCTGTGGCAAAAGCATGTCAGCCGCCACTCAGCTGCTCCTGCAGCAGTGCACAGGCCAGAGCCGGGCTTCGCCTGGGAGCACGAGCAGGAAACAGCGGGGAGGGCCTTCTCATCCTGTCTCTGTTTTTCTAGCGCCTCCTTTGTGGAGAAAAACAAGCCCTACTTTCCAGCGTCTGGCACCAGAGTGGGTAGGCCGGGCGAAAAGCTGAGGTCAGGACTAAGAGAGAGGAAGGCACCAGCGCTGGGAGGCTCCCAGAGGGCCCCGGCCTACCTGGATGCAGCCCAGGTGTCCGTGCTGAGCGGCCACGTGCACGGCGCTGTTGCCCTGCTGGTCCAGCTCGTCCAGGGAGATGCCCTGCTCCTGCATGAACTGCAGCAGCCACAGCAGGATGCGCTCCTGAGCAAGCACACAAACAAGCAAGCAGAGAGTGAGCAGGAAAACAACACCATCCAGGGACAAAAATACAAATGACTAATACCACATTCAGGGAAAAGAGCTCCCAGGCACAGGAAGCTCGAAGAAGGAAGCACACAACAAAAACAAAAATATACTCGGAGTCTGAGGGGAAATGTTCAAAGAGTAAATTTCCTCCTCAAAGTAAAAAATAAAAATAAAACAAAAACAAAACAACAAAATAATAGCATAGTTAGAGGAAACTAGAAAAGATGATGCTCATAGCATAATGAGATCAACCAGAGCACAGATAATGGTACAATACATATTTCTTCTTATTAATTGCCTATGAATCCTTATGAGGGGTTTCATAGATAAATTAATAACTCAAAGGCCACCCTATAATGCATTTGAGATACCAGCTTTAGATATTCTAGTATTCATTTTATTTTAAATGTGTTGTGACCAGAAATTCAACTGGAACTGACAGTAGTTTAACATTTGACAAATAAGATGACTTTATGGTTTACAGCTGAGCTAGTCTAGCTCCCTTGAGCGGTGACCGGACAGGGCTGGGCAGGACAGGGCAGGGCAGGACAGGGCAGGGCAGTGTGTGGTTGTACTGTAGGTGAGCACGACTCTTATCATGTTTCCTTTGGCACAGCAGTCCCTGTGTTAGACAACTGGCATCACATTACAGCTAATTAGCTAAAGCTCTGCAATGTAGGCCTGCTCTGTCCTGATATCAGAGCTCCAGAGTGACATCAGAGTTTCCCCTCGGCCCTCCCTCCCCTTCACCAGCATCTGTGTCTCTAGATCCCATTACAAGACCCTGAAGCTGTGCTGTACTGCAAACATGGCTGTTTACAGTGTGTGCTATAGGCAATGTGTACAGTATATTGTTTTTTTTAATGGTACAAGCGTCCAGTAGCGGCTATACTAACTCCCTGTAGTAGCTGTGCTATATTATGGCAGGCCAACGCAGATCATAGTGCAGGTGGTCTAGGAGAACGCTGCAGTGTTGGGTGCTGGGTTACCTGTCCATAGCGGGCAGCGTAGTGGATAAGGCTGGGGTGGTCCCGTGTGCAGCTCAGCTCAGCTATAGCCTCCGTCTCACTCACCATCCAGCGCACACACTCCAGGTGCCCATTCTACACACACACACACCACACAGACACACACACACACACACCACACAGACACACACACACACACACCACACAGAGGCTCACCCATTACTCAGAGTTCCCAAAGGCACATACATGCATTCACTTTCATGCTCCGAGAGGCATCAGATGCCAAAGGACCAATTAAAGAGCACTTTGAAGCTAGTGTGTTAAAATGAGCTTTGTGTGGTGCGAGGCCAGGCTCACCCGCACGGCCAGGCCAGCCGGGGTCAGCTGCTCGAGGTTGCGCTCCGTCAGGCAGTCCTCCCCCATCAGGGAGGTGAGATGCTGCAGGCAGTCGGCGTGGCCGTGCGAGGCGGACACGTGCAGCAGGTTACTGCCCTCCTCGTCTCGGATCAGCTCCAGGTTGTCCGCTGCAAGGTGAGGCTGGAGGGGCAGACAAGTAGGAACCACAGCAAACACTTTTTTATCTCATGTCCTCGGCTAGATGGCAAAATGTGTCTCTGTGTGTAGGATGGGGACAGCGGAGTACAGCTGTCCACTGCTTTATGGGGCATTGGTGTCTGACAAAGCTGATCTTAGAGTAAATACATTGTGACATGGCATTTGGTCCGAATGGGAAAGAAAAACAGCAAAGCCAAGGCCAATGTAAACACGGACTCCAGTAGAGTGGTGCTCATGGTTGGCCAGGACGAAGCAAATGAGCTCAAAGCTATGGTGACTGGCAACACAAACTCTGCGCTTAAAATGTCATTACTCACTGACATTCCAAACTTTTTCTGGCGATTACAGCACGTGTTTACCCCAGAGGACTAGAAGACAAATGTCCTAATCTGAGCTACACACTTTACACTATGGATATTACACATATATACAATACTTCAATCATTTGCCATCCAGAAATGCAATAATATGTGATGCATTTTCTACATTCCTCTGTCTTTCTTCCTGGAGAACATTTCACAAACACATTAGTCAGTGTGGAGCAAACGCCCGTGAACATGGACTGTTCTAATGGAGCATGCAACTGCACTTGCTGCAAACTGCAAACAATGACACTCAAAACTGAGAAGAGAACAGGGCACCTTTAAGAACTAGTTCAAATGTTTCCTCACCAGCAGTGAGATTTGTCCCTCACGGACAATGTTGATGATGTTCTGGCTCTTCTTGGCCTCGTCGTCACATTCTCCAAAGCCCCTGGAGCCCCCCCAGGCCTTCCCGGCTTCCTGCCTACCCGTGGTGCCACCTTGCAGGGGGAACAGCATGGACTGGCTCCCTGATGCATCTGAGCCTGCCTTCAGGGCCTGCATGTCGGGAAATGGCCTGCTTACTGCCAGAGTGCCCCCATCAGGTGTGGAGGAGCAGTGCAGCGCCGTGGCAGCGGAGGGGCACACGGGCTGGAAGGCGCCCGTAGGCGAGCGCAGGAAGTCGGGCTCCAGGGATTTGGATTTGCGCATGTCGGGCCACTTGACGGGGGAGAGGACGCAGAGCTGAGGCCCGGCGGCGGCGCTGTCGCTGTGGGGCAGGGTGGAGGTGCGGCTCAGGCCGTGGCTCCGCTCGCTAGTGCTGCTGCTGCTGCCGCTGCCCCCCGCGCCCCCCACCGACCCCGAGCCACCCAGCCCTCTGCGATCAGAGCCCACCCTGGGAAGAGTCGCCATCTGCTGGCTGGACTTGATGTAGGGCACGTCCAGGATCTCATCCATATCCAGGTCATAATGCTCCAGCTCTCCCAGCAGGGCCCCTGCGTTCACGCCCATGCGGGGCTTCACACCCTGGGGCTCGCTGGCAGATGGCGCCCCCCCAGCCACCTGGCCCACTTTGGACACATTTCCCTCGTCTTTGCTCCGCTCGCCATTCTGCGTCAAACCCTTGCCGTCCGCCTCACTGTCCGGCACCTCAGGCTGGTGTTTGAGTGGCGACACTCGCTTGACCGGCCGGAACTTGCTGTAGACGTCGGCGATACCTGTTGGTTTGACGCCAGCCCCATTGTGTGGTACACCTCGACTCCAATTGATGGCTGGAGCTGATAAGACAAACACATATCAGGGTCCAAGATTATCTCTGCTCCATCTCTTTCACCACTATGTTACCACAATGAGCCCCACCTCACCCCAATACAAACACACTATTGTTTTACATAAATGCTTCCAATAAAATGTCTGGAGAAACCTAGACTTATTAATGAGGTTCTTCATGTCTCATATAAAACCAAGAACTCCACTCTGGAGTGGCTTCTAAAAACAAATTTGTCAAATATGTGGGCAATCCAAAAAGGTTCCCAGAGCTGAGGATGGTACGCCCCAGCTCTCCCAGTGCCAGTGAGACACAGGTGCGCAGTACCTTGTCTTTCCTCACTCTGTCCTTCGCTCCTTCTGCACAGCTCTGGAATGCTCTTGGCTGAGTACTACAGGGAAAAACACATCCAGAGTTTCACATTCATGACTTCAACCACATGATACACCCAAGCCAGCCACTGTGAGAAATGTTTAAAACAGGTTGTTCATGATGTCACTGTTTTATTGAAATTGGATATTAGAAATCATCATAGAATGATTTATCATTAACACAAATGTATTCTATTTTGCTCATTTCAAACCCTGCATAACACTAATGACTTGTAGCCTACATGATAAGCCTGTTTAGCTTAAACTATGCAACCACATTGCTCTGCAAAGAGATGAGCTAGTCACATGGAAATGTGTCTGTAACAATGTGAATGTACAACATGCATTACTGCTTGTGTGGGTTCATGAGTAGTCATCGTGTGTTGACTTTTCTCTTTATTTATGACAGACTGGGGCTTTAAGTGACTGCAGTCATGAACAAACGCATCAACAAATACAGAGCCATGAAATAAAGGCATCCACTTTTCAACTGTGATGTGCTACAGCTGCTGTTCTCTCGTTTAGTTTTGACTCACAGCTAAGTCATCACTGAAGTCAATCTCGTCCAGATCCAGGTACTCTGGGACGTCCATGTCCGGCCAGCATTCTGGCCTCTGGCCACCCGGGAGAAAGCAATCTGTAGAGAAACACACACACACACACACACACAGACACACACGTAGAGAGACATGGAGATAGCGAAAGAGTCTGAGTTAAATATTCTGTCATACAAAAAATGTGTGAACAAACAATGCGGAGAAATATTCATACAAGTCTCAAATAACCAAAAACTAGTCTACACAAACCAGCTGCCTCATGTGACCACGATCCCGAGGTCAATACTAATTAAGATATTACAAATCACCATTCAGAATGGGCTTTACTATTTACATCTCTGCTATTCAAGGGTGGGTGTGCACACTTTCCACATAATACATTCAAACTTCCCCAAACGGCTTCAACTAAATATTTTACTGAAGTAGGCTAGCATTTGACCTAACACTTTAATCTGGGGTTTCATGAACCACAAACAATGGCTGTTGTTCTTGTGCAAACCTCAGGGTTGCATGCAGCTGCTATCAACAATCAGACGCCCTTGCCTTATTGTTAGGGTTGAAACAACATCCAGTTACTCTTATTTCATGACACCAATGGCAACAAACAAGTAAATCAAAATGTTTTGTGCACTCGTTACTCCCAAGTACGAAAAGTAACAATATGAGTGGACATGACAAGCTCATGTTTAAAACAAAGTGTGTGTTTTGCAAAGATAAAGATGCTGTCCTGTGAAATCAAAATAGGTTTTAAATATTAAATAAATTATAAAAATTGCATCTCTATAAATAGGTGTGTGAGAATGGAGTTGCTTTCGCGGAACACAATCGCAAACGAAAAAACTGAACCCGCATTTCCTGTGGAAAAAGAATACTGAGGCCAACATTGTGTGAAGAATAGATTGATGCAGGAGTTAGTCACACGTCAGAAACACAGTTAAAATGAGACTTTCGCAATTAAAAAGAAAATGTTAAACGACAGGACCGGGCCCTGTTCCTGTTCGATAAGCAACTGTGGTCAAAGTTAACTGGCCTATGTGATGACAAAACCGAAATTTCAAGGCAAGCGTCCTAGGTGACAGCTCAGCTGATGGATTGAATGAGACTGGTGGCAAGCAAGCGGGGCAAAACAAGCCGCCCTACATTTGTTACAATGTTGTCAATTCATTTGCAATGTTTCTTCCAAAGTTAGCCATAATACCATGAATCGATTGAGTTTCCTCCATGTCCCGTTATTCACAAAAATGTAGTTACTGTAGCCTTTTGACCAACCACTGGAAAACGAGGTGGAATAATAGCTTTGTTCGCGTGCCCTCGCTCGCTCCACAGCCTGGTGGTGGACTGGCCTACAGTTCTAAATCAAGGATACCGATCTAGTTAGCCAATTTCGCTAACGTTAGCGTTAATTCAACTGGGATTTGGTTTGCTACTAATTTTAAGCATAGCCTAGGTTTGAAACAGGCTGAAAACCTTAGCAAAAGCTAGCATGCTAATACGACTGTATCATTTAAAATCAACAATGTATCTTACTCTGTGAAAAGCATCCACAATCAACAACAAAGCACGTCAATTTTATTAAAAATAAATAACGGAGGGTTTCTGACGACCCGTTTAGCTGCTAGTTAAAACCAACAGTTTCTCGTTTGCTAACGTTTGGTAGCGAGCCTTGTCTGCCAGCAACCATTGGTTATTGTTCGCGTGGCTAGCTTTCCTTGAGCCATAATCATTGTTGTAGCTAGCCACCACCGTTACCAACCTATTTTGTTAGTACGAAGGAATAGGATCACACCAAAAACAAAGTCTTTATCAGTAATTACTAGTTAATGAGTGCCGACTTTTTAAAAAATATAAATACCTCAGCCGATGTGATTGGCGTTGATTCCTTTTCTGCCTTCACCTTATTGTCAAACAATCTTCCAGCTGTTCTCCTAAATGTTTAGCTGGAAGCCAAGGAATTTGACATGGGGAGCTGTCGACGCACCGTTATTCAGAGCTCTAGAGGATCTGGAGAGCATTGCTCCGTTCCTCCGGCATCGGAGTCCCTCTAGTGGTATGACTCCCAAAATATGCTCCTACCGAGGGTAAGGTAATATTAAATAAAATGCCTCAAAGAAATAATACGGTCTTGTCATCCATGGTATGCCCATTACAATAGTTGGTGCGGCTGATATACGAAAAAGACAATTCAGGACAACTCGTTGGAACTCTAAAAAGCCCATATTTATTTTCTACCACTAGAGGTCGGTGTAATTCAGAGGATCAGACCTTATCTGACACAGGAGTCCACACAACTTCTTGTAGGCCTACAGGCTATGGTTATCTCCAAGCTGGACTATTGTAGTTCACTGTTAGTTGGCCTACCTGCTTGTCTAGTAAGATCGTCACAACTGATTCAGAGTGCTGCAGCACGTCTGGTCTTCAATCAGCCAAAAAGGACACATGTAGCTCCTCTCCTAGTTAATCTCAACTGGCTCCCTATAGTGGCCAGAATTGAATTCAAATCTCTCACTTTGGCCTTTAGGACACTGACTGGATTTGGTCCCTGCTATCTTAATTCAGGAATCAAGATATACATCCCCAACCACCCTGCTGTCTTCTGATGAGTGTCTGTTGTGTCCACCATAAACGCTATGTGCGCTCAGTGGTTCCATGTTGGTGGAATGAATTGCCCAGTGCTCTCCGTTCTTGTGATAGTTTTGGATCTTTCAAAAAGCATCTAAAGGCATATCTGTTCAACATGCACTTAATTTATTAAGGGTTTCTTATGCGTTATGGTTTGTATATTAGAGTTTTTGTTTATTTTCATAGGCAATTGATTGAATTGACATTGTTGTTTATTATTGCCATTCCCCCTAATGTAGTCTTACCAACTTTTTTAATTGTTTACTGTTAAATTTAGCTATTGCATTGTTGTTATTTGTATGACACTTTGGACAAAAGCATCTGCCAAATCCCATAACCATAATTTTACAAAGCCCCTCAACAAGGTAATATTTTCAGGCTGCTTACGCACATGTGGAAACTATACTTTAAACATTTTGCATAAAAACATCAGCTCTTTGACTTATACAATGGGTAGGCTATTAACTACAACCCCAAATCAGAAAAAGTTGAGATGTTGTGCAAAATGCAAATAAAAACAGAATGTGAAAATCTTTTGTTCATTTTGAATTTAATGCCAACAACATGTTTTAAAAAAAGTTGTGACACTGTGAGTGTGCGGTTTCACCTCTTTATTTAACATAATTATGTAAATGCTTAGGAACTGAGGAGACCAGCTGCTAGAGTTTTGTGAATGAAATTTTGTCCCATTCCTGCCCGATATAGGATTTCCGTTGCTCAACAGTATGGGGTATTCTTAATCATGTTTGTCATTCCATGATGCACCTAATTTGACGGGTCCGGACTGCAGACAGGCCATTTTAGCACCTGGCTTTCTCTATTATGGATAAATACAATTTAAATATCTGCATAATTCATTTTGGCATTGTTTTCCTGAAATATTCAAGGTCTTCCCTGGAAAAGACATGATGGCAGTATATGTTGCTCAAAACCTGTATACATCATTCAGAATTGATTGTGCCTTGCCAGATGTGCAAGATGCCCATGCTGTAGACACTAATGCACCTCCACACAGTCATAGATGTTGGGTTTCAAGCTGCGCACTAAAACAAGTTGGATGGCTTGGATACATGGATAGGCTCTATCCCTTTTTAGCTCAGATGAGTGCATGATTTCCAAAAAGAATGGCACATTTTGATTGGTCCAACCACAGGACCTTTTTCCACTTTACCTCAGTCCATTATAAACAAGCTCAGGCTCTGTATCATGTCTACTGTTGGCTGTTGCATGGTAAAGTTTACAATAGCATTTCTGAATTGAGTATCAAACTTTTAATGCGGTGCCATCTGAAGTCCAAAAGACCATGGCCATCCAATATTGTTTTTCAGCTCTATCCCTTGTTTGCAAACATTTCTCTGGATTCTGTATTATGTACTGTAGAGATGATGAACTCCCCAAATACTTCACAAATTTCATGTTAAGGAGCATTACAACACATTTGTCATTTTCAACATTTGATATGTTGTCTGTGTCCTTTTTTGCAGCTAAATATGAGTTTACGAGATTTGCAGATTATTACATTTTGTTTTTATTCGCATTGTACATCCCAACTTTTTTTGATTTGGGTTGGGATTACTGTGGCACCTGCTGCCATCCACATGCACAAGCACGAGATGGTCAGAATTCATTGGTGCATATTTTAACTTATTTCTTCTGAAAGGATGCTGTTAAATGAAATAAAATTAAATAAACATAACCTATTTTTTAACCTATTTTTTGTATATAATTCTCCCTTTGCAAACACAGCCACTCAAAGTCATATCATTCATTCATTCAATTAACATCAACATATTAACTTCCAAAATAATGGTCGTTCATGATTCATGATTCATTCAAGGATAAATGAAGTCACCACAATTTCATTTGATAATGAGCCTTAGATCATGGAATAAAGAAAAAAATGGACAATACATGGTCAGAACAGCCTTTATTCCAGGTGGTGGTGGTATAGACAATCAATAGACCCTTTCAACAATAAAAACAAAAACAATGCTTGAACGTTCTATTTGGTTCTCAATCTACTTCCTCTGCATTAAGATAACATATGGAATGTTAAAAAGGAAGTCTTGTGGGGCCAACTATGATGCTGATAATGGAACTCTCTTGAAAGGGTCTATAGACTGGTTTCTTGATTGTCTATACCATCACCATTCTATTAATTATTTTGTTGTCATAATAGCACCAGCATACATAGAAAGAAATACTTTATGCATAGTTGTCTTAACAGTTAGGAAATAATACAGATTTACTGATCTATAAACAAAGCTTCTAGGCCAAATGTTATTATTAGAATGATCTGGTAACAACTGAAATAAGAATACCATGCAATTATTAGTAAGGAATAAAAAGAAGGAAAGCCATCTTACAATGAAATCTACAACACACCAGCTTCAAATTTATACTGTGATTCTTGATTGTTTTTATACATAGCCAGCCTATCCTACATTACAAATAAAAATGAGATCTATACAAATACTGCTTGTGAATAAACAATAAATACACCCAGGACATAATTACGAAAATGAGAGTGAAGGTTATTTTTTAAAAATAAATGTATTAAAACATTGTGTCTTTGGTTTCCTGTTTATAGTCCTGCTTATACATTTTATAAAACTCAAATGCTTTGGTAAATTGATCATATCATAGTTGAAGCCAGAATGCATAAAAAACAAATATGTATTTTGCTACTGTGTCTTCCTGATGTGTCTTCAATGTTCTTGGTGCTACTTCTTTTACTAATTTTCATTCCTCCTCAAAATCCTGCCCTCCTTCTGATACAGTAGCTCTTTGAGAGGTAACTTTTTTCTGAAGGCAGTTCAAGGCTTCAAGATGCTCTTCGCACAATAATAAGGGCCGCTTCAATGGCTTAGTATCTGAAGGGGAATTTAAAATTGCATATATTAATTATAATACAAAACCTAACATAATATGTGCTTTACACAAAACAACATACTGTATACCTATGGAAACACATACATGTACATTCGCCACAAACAGGAAGACAAACATGCACTTCTCAAAATATAGACCTATAGTTTATCTAAGCAAACCTACAGATGAAGCATGACCACAGATGGTATTACTTACTGAGATACATGACAGCCTGTTGCTTGAGCGTAGTTCCCCGTGTACTGAATATCACAGCGCACAACATTATTATTAAAGTCAGATTCCGGAACTTGGTAACCAGGATTCACAGTGATCTAAAACATAAGGTAAAATATGTTATTGACAGAACTTCCCAGCAGTCATTTCCAGTATATCAATTACTGGGTCTACAACTGAAGTTCCAACCTTCAGAATGTATTTCCCTGGTCTGACATCAGTGATATCGATCCACTGGCAGTCAATGTCTGCATTGTAGGTGTCATAGCAGCCAGGGCTCAGTCCCTGCACAAACAGCATAGCATTAACACAAGAGCACAACCACTAGCACTATATTTTGGGGTACTTAAAACAATATTTTAAATACCCCAAAACATTACAGTATTAACACTGCACACCTGACACAGTTCAGTGAAAACATATCATGATCCAAGCCTACCGTTTCAGTTGCTATTCGTGTTGTGTTGTGTAAGTGTTTACGTCAAAAGAACTTGGAGACAAAAGTTGGTCATTGTGAAGGCGTGGCCACGCACACCAGTGTATTATAGTGCAGGGCTGGGACAAGACGGGTAATTGCATGCTGGGTAATGGCTACCTGGGTGTGAGAGGTGCAGGCGTAGCGGCGGTAGTAGCCCGGGTCACAGGAGGTGTCCTCCAGGCAGAAACTGGCCTTATGACCCTCACCCACGCGGACTTGGGATTGGGCATCCAGCAGTTCGTAGTGGCAGAACTGATCCATGCTGTGGAAGTGACTGCATAGGGAACATTCCAAATCAGCATGACAATGACATCTTTAAGCTTTGAGCGAACAACAACAGTGTGGGAGCTATCATTTGATTGTTAATTCACAAACAAGTATTCTGAAACTACAGTGTGGGCACTGTAGCTATGGTGATGGGGAACAGAAAGAGAAACAGGGCCAACTGGAGAGGCCAGAGAGGTGACTATGGGGAGAGTAGAGAGGCCTTCAGCTGGGTGTGAGGTCACCAGAGGGTCATTCTAGAGACCACTCACCACCTGCAGTCTATTTATGAGTGTTTTTAATTGATGGCTTAAGGAACCCCATAAATTCTGCATGACAGAATTTCTTAATAAATCATTATACATTTATATACTCATACATACAGATGCACATATACATTCAAATAGACACCAAAAGCACCCCACGCCACAGTCATGGGGTGGGCTCTTTCAGCACAGAGTTTTAGCAGTTTTTCTGGCCTCTTGTAAAAGAGTGGTAGGACAAAGGCACAGCGTGTCTTCTGTCGCTGAAGGAAGCCCGAGCAGGAGCGGTCTCTGGCAGCTAGCTGGAGCTGGACATTTGGTAACACCATGGGAGGAAATCAAGCTCCCATCCGTATGCTGGTCACTGGACCATTTTCCTCCGCTGACGAAGCATAGCGTGCGAGGTGCACTTTAACAAGAGCCATCTTCTGGCTTTATAACCTGTACCATTTCCATAAAATGTGCAGAAACTGGTGCCGGGGGTTATGTTAAACATGGTGATGACAGACGGCTGGTAGAACTGTGTCCACTCACCTATGACAGCTGTGCCACTCCCAGGCATAGCGTGGACGACTCGGCCGGAAGTCTGCAGTACCTTGGTTCTTCACACGCCCTGGGAAGCGCAAGAGCACTCGCGTATCATAATCTCTTGCTGATGCAGCTGAGCTGTTGAAATATTGATTGTCAGTTGTCAGTTGGTTTCCTTTCCTTCCTGTTTACAAGGGTGCCATTGCTCTGCCAATTACCTATGGCAATTATAAGATGACATTTGCATAGCAAAAAATCAATTGTCAAAAAGCTTCTACCTTACCGTTTCGAAGTTAAAGTTGGATATAATAATTTTAAGCATCCCTAAGCTAGCACAGCGCACATACAATACACACACTCAACACACATTTACATGTAATGATTTATATTGTATAAATAGGCTACGATGTTTGCCTTACCTGGCAAGGCAGTTTTCCTCGGCGGCACATCGAAGGTTATACATGGCAGATCTCTGCACATAAGTCGATATCTGGACGTAATAGGGATCAGGCACTAGGTCCGGGAGACCTGTTTACCATGAATACACAGGTGATCAATAACAATGCAGGCGCACAAGACTGTATTCTGTCCGGGCTGTTATTATCTTTAAACGCTACACAAGCTACTCACATGGAATGTATCTTCCAAATCTTGATATAAAAGAACTTACCGTGCTGGACAGAGTTTGAGCGTTCACTCACTCTTTCTCTCCCGGTCCTAGCACTTGGCCGATAATAAGCGTCGTAGTAGTTGTAATAGGGATTGGTGAGGGACTTGTATGGATCATATGGGTCATCAGCGACCATTACCTCTTCACCTCCAACATTGCGCATTGAAGGAGAGACCGTAGGACGCTCTGTGTCACCGGGCGCGTTGAGGTCCCCATGCCCCTGTCTCAGGATTGATCCGGAGTGCGTCGACTCTCTGAAAAAGCCCTGCGTCCTGACCAGTGGCCGTCTTGGAAAACTTCTAGACTCTTGGTTTTGCGCATGGATGGAGGATGTACTCAGCGCCTCAGATGTATTATTCTTGTCACTGATTACTACAACAGAGCTTTGGGGATCAGTTTCGCGCGCCCTCAAGCCCGATGGGACATACTGAGAACCTCGACTAAACAAGCTGAAGACGCGTCCGTTGTTTGCCCAATGGAGACGCGGTGTTAACGCACGAGACTGTGCAGGTCTTGGCCCGGGGTTCGACTGTGCAAGAATAGTTTGTAAAATACAGCAGATGAAGCAGAATTGTGAGTAAGAAATAGGAAAAACGTTTACGGATAGCACCCGCATTATGACAAACTATCAAACATAAATTATTGCGGTTTAATTTAATGTAAATATGATAATCTGAGAGTCAGTCACCTAGGCCTATAAACAAATCCAATGTCGGCTACATTGGATCGGGTACCACGGAGAATACGAAACAATCACTCTCACGTTTTCCTTGCATTCTCGTGTGCAGCATCCAGAGAGGAGGGGTCAGAGTTTTAAAGTTTCTGGAACGGTTACAAAGTTACACAAGTGAAATTGGCACCTCCGGTCTGCACATTTCTACTGCAGGTACTGTCACGTATACATCCACATGTTTTCCCTTTCACAAATGACAGTAAGGGTTAAACTTTGCAGAATTATAGAACGCCGTTGAGATGGTTCATGGCAGAGTGGAGATCCGTTCTAATTAGTCTAGAATATAGGCCATGAAAAGGACCTTGCATTAAACCGAAGATTTTCTTGAAGGACCTATAATAGATTCAAGTGATCAATTTATTTTACACGTTGTTTGACGTTTGTTCAAATGAAATACAAATAACTTTGTCTATTAAATAAATGTTTGTGAATTATTTTGTTCATCTTCATATGCCACACCATCCTGCCGTTGTTTAAGCCCACGGAAGTGGAAGGCATTCCCAACAGTATGCTATCTGCTGTATGGAAAGCTACTGCACATGAAGAGGGTTAATGAGCCCGGTTTGACTCTGAATTTAATCTGCAGTAAACAAGCAGTAAAAAAATATCGGACCCGCCAACACTGCGTGCGGTGGCCCTGCATGATCCTAGGCTACCCTAAATGCGTTTTGGCTTGTGTCCGATGCGAGCGGAGCCATATTTACACTTTAGATTATGATAATGTGCCACTTCCACTAGGCTTCATTTTTTTCTTATCAAAAAACTTTTGTTTTCCGTGGTTTTCAGGTCACATTTATCTAATGTTGTTTCTTCTTGTCTTATGATATTACTGGACAGGGTTGTATGGACTCTGCTGCCTGTCATCGCATCAAACCCTTACTGGACCCAAGGACATTGTTTCATATTTATTTTATTGGACAATTGTGCATTTTTGACTATCTAACCTACTGCTCAGTGAGACAAATTAAGGAACGCAAGTCGATACATTCACTGGATAATAGACTGAATTTCAATGACAGGAGGATTTGTTTGGATTGGACATAACCCCAAAGTCACAATGGGGACCCCAAGACTCAGGTTGCTCTCTATCCATTCATCTACAATGTGGGCTTCAGATAACTATGCGTGTAACTTTGCTTTTCCTGTAAGAGAGTCATCTCTTCCAAGGTGTTATTCAACTTCACCATATACGTTACTACTTACTCATGAACACATCTTAACCTTCTTATGTGGTATTTATGATTTTGAATGACTTAGACTTAGATATTGTGCAGTGACAATATGTGTACACAGCAGACATGAAAACTCTGACGCTATAATGGAGAATGACAAAAGCCATCTTGTGTTATCTTAAAATCAGTTTTGCCAGTTTTGTGTACAATGCAGCAGAATGCTCTCTGAAGCATAACACCTGGCATCAATTTGTCTATGTCCACCAGCCACGTGGATCTGGTTTCCAAGCCTCTGGCTCTGGTGCTCTCCAACCCCTTTGCACCAATGCATTTCACTCATCATCTCCATATTGACCCATATAGGTGAGATAGCAATATTGCGATCAAGCTTTATTCATATATAATATATCACTGTTCTTCCTGGATGACTGGTTGGATAGGTTTTCATCTGCAAGTTATGTTATGGCTGTGCACACACTATGCTTATGTTGCACTGTAAGATCTTCCTTTACATATGACCATGGATTACACAATAAATGCCCTTTCTTTTTCCTTTCAATATGCAGAGTTTCTGCATAGTTTTCATTTGCATTTCATTGCATTTTCCAGCTTCACCTCCTAAGTGCTGTGTAATTGCAGTGTAAGATCCTTAAAGGCCACAGCAAGTCCTACGAACTCATTTAGCATCTTAGGGGAGGGTTCTCTTCACCTCTCCGTGTCCCTACTGGTTTCTCGTTCCTCTCATGTTTTATGTGTCATCCAACATTTTCATTTCTGCATTCAGCCCATCTCTTGCCCGCCACAATCCCCATAACAGACTTAGGCGTTAGGCCTTATGTGTGAGAACACAGTGAAATAAGTTGCAGCCAACTGCATGGTGAGACACTGAGAACTAGAGGTATGGCCTGTATAGCATCAAAAACAGTAAGCTTTCCAGTTCCAGTTCCAAAACAGTTCCAGTAGACCATGAGTGTATGTGCAGGGGTGCCCAAATTCTTAACCCGTCAAGGGCCAAAAAATTAATCGGGGTGGAGGGCTGCAGGCCAAAACTAAAAGTTCAAGTGGTGGACCATTAAATTGAAATATATAACATATTTGTGCAAAATTGACATTCTATAAAAGGTTCTTAAACAAATGTTTAAGAAATAAAAAAAACACTACTCTTTACTGCTTGTCTTTGTGTTTACAGTACTTTTATTAATAGCCTTTCATGAAATGATTGAACATCCATATGGCTGTTTTAAGGAGTAGAAATATACAGTGTATCTGAAGCAATCAAAATCTCTTAAGAAAAGCATATAGTGCAATTCTTTTTTTTTTTTTGGAGCAATTCAATGTCTTGTGAGAAAGTTATTTGCATCAATATGAATTAATGATCAGTGTTGGAAATGTTACTTTAAAAAAGTAATTAGTTATAGTTACTCACTACTTGTTCCAAAAAGTAACTGAGTTAGTAACTCATCATACCTGTTACAGGCTGATTGGCCTACACACTTCTGCCATCTAGTTTCCACTGGATTTTTTGATTGTCGGTGCCGTTAAAGTAGAAATATATCAGTAAGAAGCACTAAGCTAACGCACGCTTCGGACGCTGCGACTCCCCCAGTCAAGGTTGCATAGCAACGGCAATGTTTCATAGTTTGTCTTCACCGAAATGGAGTTTGTGGCACCAGAGCCTGTCTACAGAGGTGGCACTAACCCTGTGTGAAATCATCATGTTTGATAGGTTGTTAATACATTCTGAAAATGTTACTGTTCTGATCAAGGTCATGCAAAATGCTTGGGGCAGCCGTGGCCCACTGGTTAGCACTCTGGACTTGTAACCGGAGAGTTGGCGGTTCGAGCCCCGACCAGTGGGCTGCGGCTGAAGTGCCCTTGAGCAAGGCAACCTAACCCCTCACTGCTCCCCGAGCACAGCCATTGTAGCAGGCAGCTCACTGCGCCGGGATTAGTGTGTGCTTCACCTGTGTGTCACCTAGGTGTGCCACACCTAGTGTGTTCACTGTGTGCTGTTTGTGTTTCACTAAAAGAGACCAAATTTCCCTCACGGGATCAAAATAAAGCTTACGACTCTGCCTCTGATTCCTAGTCTGCTTATCATTATCTGTTTTTAGTGAAAAACAAAATCTCATCTCGTCATGTCTTTAGTGTCTTTGTCGGCGATTTCTTTAGTTTTTTTAAATATCTCAATAACAGCCAACAAACTCTCAGCACAGTCAAACCAAAGTTAAGTGAACCTTGCAAACGATTTACTTTTATAGACCACTGAAATCACGCGTGAATCACACGTGAAAATGACCATCACGTTAGGTTGTGACTGGTTGTGAGCGAGATCTAACGCCCTCCTCCGCCCGCGTACATCGGAACTAGCTCCTGGTTAGCATTAATAATCGTTTACTTTAACGGCACCGACAATCAAAAAATTCAGTGGAAACCAGATGGCAGAAGTATGTAGGCCAATCGGCCCACCAGCTTTTTCTACTTTGCCACCTACAGAGTTTGACAGGTACGATGTTTCGAAACGCCATGTTTTTTCCCATAGACATTCGACAACCGGAAGTTGGGTGGATCCGGATGTTTCGGAGGCGGGACTTATTCCGGAGAGGTCTATTAACCCACCTCCTCACTAGCTGTGAGCCAGGGGTGTGTTCGGATTACACAGTTTATTCAATCAATGCATGGTAACGCACAGCATTTAACGTCCAGTAACGTTAACGCCGTTGTAACAACGGGAAAAGTAATTAATTAGATTACCCCGTTACTGAAAAAATAACGTTGTTACCTAACGCCGTTATTCCAAACATTGTTAATGATTAATATAGAACACAACATGCCCCTATGGGACAAATTGATACATTCTTCAGAACAATCTTTTTTTCAAGAATGGAGACCATATTTTTAAAAAACTTTGCAACACAATGTGTTTCCATAAATTTGAAGTTGAACAGGCGGCTCGTGGATTTTGTCCGTTTTAATGGAACCTTATGGCAGATAAATCAAACATTGAACACATATTAAGGAATATTCAATGAACGCATAGTAAGGAATAATAAAATAAATGTTCATACAATATTAATACACATAAGTGATAAACAAAATATGAACACAAATAAATTTGATTGAGCAATGACAATTGTACAATTCAGATTAGCTAGCTTCTCCCCTCCTCGCTCTTGTCATCGTCATGACTATGGATCTGCACTGACAGAAGCTCAATAGCGCCTCCCTATCGCCACATCTAAAACAATGTTAAACTGTGGCCAGATAGTGAACTGCAACCAGTGTAAATAAGCTTTTCGACTGATTGCAGTCACTGGCGAAAAGCTTATTTAAATTTAGTGGAATGTCCAGTCCACATTGGGAGTGTTTTCATTTTTAAATGTCGGGCGGATGACCAGAGCATGGTCCAAAATAAATCGATGGTGGGCCAAATTTGGGCAGCCCTGGCGTAGACCACATCTACACCACCTGGCGTAGAAACATTCACCATCTGAAGACTGACAGTAAGTTTGGAAACATTTTTTTATTATTATTTTGGCTGTGCTAAAGTCAATGATCAAGCAATAAAGCAATAAAGAAGCAGGAATATTGTAGCATTTCATATCCATTTTATATGTATTTATGTATGCATTTTTATGTATTTACTACTAAGATCGTAGCAGGCAATGAGTCAATGAGTAGCCTACTTCATTATTCTGAATAGAAGAATATGCTTCAGTAACAGTTGAACAGAGAAGTTGATCATTCTAGTGTGTTCCATTTTCATATCATAAGGAGGGGATGAAAACAATCTAAAACCTACAAAAATTCTTCTTCTTTGTCCTTGATTTGTGGACCACGACGTGTTGGAAAGTGTAGGTGCCATGCTCATGTGTTGGAAAGTGTAGGTCATGTGCTTTGTCCCCAACAGCTCACAATTTCTGAGTTCAATTACAACAAAGCCTTTTAAACAGTGTTGAGAAAAAACCAAAAGTCCTACGGGGAGCTTTTTTTTTTTTATGTACAGCCCCTATTTGTTCTGAGATGGGTTCCTCACTGCCATGGAGCCAAAAGGAGAACAAGCTTTATCAAAGGCTTCTCTATAAGGTCAGGTCAACATATGACTAAGAAGATTTCCCATTTCATTTAAGCAGTCCAAATTTCCCTTAGAAGAGGCTAGTAAGTCCAACTGGAATGAAGACTAGTCAGTCTAGCCAGTTGTTCAGTCGTGGCCAAATTTGTTGGTACCTTTTCACAGAAGAACCTTCAATTTTTCTCTGAAACTGACTAAAGTCATTGTCATTCACCAAATCAGTCTTTACACTTGACTCTTCATTCAACAAAATATTGAAGATAATAAACCAAGGGAAAATAGCTTGAACAAAAACATACTCTTTACCTAGTTGTGTATTGCATGATCTTTACAGGCAATCACTGTCAGCAACAGTTTTCTGTAGCTTTTAATAAAATTTGACAACAGGTAGCCCACTCTCACACTGCTCCAGATTGTGCAGGTTTAAAGGATGCATTCTACAGACAGCATGTTTCAGCTTTTCCAGAGATGTCTTTTCATGGATGACAAAGTGAAATATTGCAGCATGATGATCTGATCATAGAAATTGAATACTTATTGTTATTGTTACAATTCTCCACCCATGATTATTTATGGACAGGTTTTGTAAAATACTCTCTAAACCATAATATTCACCCCTTAGTTTGCCCTCCATACACCACAATGCTCTCCTGACATCAAAACATGTTAAAACACGTGTCACGTGCAGGTAAATTAACAAGCATCTCAGGCCTAGGAAAAACTGAGAATCTACTGAACATTAGACGTTTTATCACAGGGGTGTAAACATCAAAGGACACAGCGTTTAGCACACAGGGGGTATTTCCTACCAAATATCCAGCAGGCCATACTCTCATTACAATTAGTTGCAGGTGTGATGCTTATGTTGTAACTTTAACGGGAGTCATAATGAGAATGCGCTCGGCGGGGAAAGAACCGGGCTGTAACCCATGGGACCTATAAAGAGGGTGGAAAACCAAGACACAATAGGCCTGTTTCTGCTATCATCAGTCCCTAACAAAATGTGCAAATGATTTAGGATCCAGGCCAGAAAAGGGGGGAAAAGTCTTTATGTGTTCCAAGTGGCTACCTTTTGGATGGATGTGCTTTTCAAGATGAAGTTCCATTAGAAAGAGCTGATGATGCTCAGTTAAGATGGAGCAAAAGTGTATCCTTAAACTGCAAGGAGCCATGTTTTCATAAAAAAAAGTTTCTATTCCAAATGTCATATTGTACATAAACTTACATGTACATAAACCTCACATATCCTTCATACAATTAATCTAGGGGTTTATTGGAGGTGAAACGAAATGAAGCCTCTTGGAAATGGAAGAGTTCAGACATCTTTATGACCATTGTATATAAATCATGTGATTACATTTAGAGCAACAGAATTAGATAGTGCCCTTAAGCTCTGTTAAAGCTCACATCAGTTTGGTCACTGGTTTCCAACCAGTCTGCTTCAGAATCTTAAGAAAGCTTGGAATAATCCTCAGCAGCAGTGGTTATCAATGTTACGGGGTGGCATCATCCAAAATCTCAAAGTCATTTCCCTATGAAGAGGGTATCTAAGTCTAAGGGGAAGAAGACAGCTCTGTGTCTTCTAGGATCTATCTATTGGTAGGATCTATGTGCCTGCCTGCCCTTTAACTCTGCCAGAGAAAACAATGTTAAGAAAACTTTTATTATTATTATTATTATTTTTTTTAGAAATTTGTTTTATTATCTCCAGCTAAAGGTATCAATAGCATGCCTGCACCACAGATACCTTTGGTCTGTAATGAGCCAAAAACAGCAATATGCCTCTCAAATAGCTGTTACAAAAAGAATGTCTTCAACAGAATAGGCCTTTGGTAACACTAGTGGAAAACCTGCCAGCCTTGAAAAACAAATGCTGATTCCAACTTTTTGAAGAGGTGAAAAAATAGATCTTAAATAGAATGGAGGTTCCAATGTCAATTATAGGTTGTGTGTGAAGGAGTGAAACATCTATTCAGCTGTGGAAAGGACATCTTCCACCGAGAACACTTATGCAAAATTTAACCCTTGTAATGGTTTTGAACATGGAATGAACATTATGGAAAACTAGATGCAGACAAATGGAAGATGTTAGGATACTCCATCAGGGATAAAGAGACACACTCAGAGGTATACTCTGTCACTACTTCAGTATTTATTCAGTAGAGAAAAGATGCATTAAATATAGCACTGCATGTCATGGTACAGGCAATGTCACAAAAAAGATGACAAATGGGAGAAAATAACTATATGTGTAGATGGTAAAAGGATAGAAATATTTTATAGTCATTTTCTTTGTAAGTTTGACCTGATTATGAAGTGTGAGTCGTTTTTTTCCCAACCCTTGGCTTCTAGCTGCCTTCTCTGTGGTTCCTCCTTTCTTTGCTGATTGTATAGCGGTGATGTGGTCTCAGTAAACACTTTAAGGCGCGGACTTCACACCCACAAACCTGCAGATTTCATGGGAACTTGCAGGGGATTCTTTAGTCGTGCTGAAGGATTGGAATGATCCACAATCTGGTTGCTAAGCAAACAGTCAGACAGTGTATGGCCTGGGTCAGCTGTTACGTGTCAAAGCATGACTGATTTATTAGTGAACAAAACTGGTAGTTGCTGCAATAACTCTCATATGACCTCTGTTTAAACTACTGCTGGCAAATTAGCTAATCTACCTGTGAGTGATGGAACCTGAGTAATGTAACCTGGTTACATCTGGCTCTCCGGGCCTGCTAATGTGTATAGTTAGATGACAGAGAGGTGATTCAGAACTGAGGTTAGGTGAATTATAGAAATGGGAAGTTAGTGCATTGGTCACATAAGCCTCCTCATGGGATTGAAATTTGTTATGTTTGTTAAGTGGTCACCCCCATTATGGGACTGAACTAAGCTCTATTTTCTTCCCAATGATATGCTGAAAATACAATTGATTTCATAGTTTCATATGTAAGGGGGCATATTTTGCATGGGGGTGAGTATGCAGAGACTTTCACCCATATTCACCACTGACTTACACTCAAATGAAGAAACGGTCATCTTCATAGTTTGGATACTTGACTTAACTGGACTTGACTTGAGGTTGCATGGTCATTATGTGACCATAGTCTTCAGATTTCTGTAGCCTTGGCGGTTCTGAGCTGAGGCCAGGAAGTCAGCCAGTGTGTGCACTGCTGCGACCTGAGACCTCCTGGTGATTCTGGGACCTCCAGGGTTGGGCAACAGCCCTTTGGAGGTGGACATGATGCTGCAGTGAGCACTCGCTTTGTATCTTTCTCTCTCTCTGTATCGAAGAGATTCTGGATTTATCAAACAAAAAAATACCCAGTGGACAAGGCAAAGTTGTGCAAAGTCTATGATAAATAACAGTGCATTAATGCATCTACTGAGGTTAGGAACTGAACAGGGAATACATTATCTAAGAACAGGGAATACATTATCTAAGAACCTGGTCCTGATGGTCCTTCAGAGGCCAGTTAACGAGTATTTTTTACCTAATATCTGGCATGGCAGGAATATCAGAATGAAATAAAAATGTTTTATGAGTAAGCCAAATCCTGTCAATCTCGCCAAGATCTGTGAGTCATTGAGTGGGCTTTCACAGCTCCTGTTCCTCCTGTTCCTCTCACATCATTCACCAAACCAGGTGGTGGCCTTACATGTGCTACCTTGCAGGACTGCCTCGTGTCACCAGCCCGCCTCCTCCAGTTTACTTACCTGTGCTGTTGAAGAAAACACATTTATAGACAACATCAATAAGAATAGACAAATATAAGAGACAATAAATTGCATTTCTTGCATTTTTACTCATATAGAGTAAAACATGTATTTTGTATTGTTTTCCTTTGGTTGCAAACTGAATTGGTGAAGTGTATGCCTGTGAAGATGCTGATGAGAGGGCTTTGACCCTGTGCCTCCATCTACTGGCTGCAATATGCCATAACACAGTGCACTGTGGATGGAGGCAGATCTCAACAAACCTTACTCATATACACAGAGAAGAATTATGCTGTTGATTTTTTGTTGTTGTATTCACTTAGTAGATCACATACTCTAAGTAGCTCTTTATCTTTGGTCTCAACACTCAATACTGGTCAACAAGCAGCAAAAAGAGATTATTTTGATGCTTTTAATTACAGAGGTTTGGTACACCCAACATGGTATAGATAGGTTCTCCTTTCAGGTTTCAGGCTCATACATACTGCAGGTCTGAATTATTAACAAACCAATCTGTCTTCATCTTTGTAGCTATTTATTCCACCAACAGGTGGCTTTGTGCTTTGATGATGTCCCAGTGTCAGGTTCGGAACAATGAACACAATCATATGAATCACTTGAACACTTCAGTGTGGAGAGCCCCAGGTGGACCAAGCACTTGTGTGCAGAAGCCTACTGTCCGACTGTCTCATGCAGTCACTTCCCCCATGCAGCTGGTAATTAAAGAGTAATGAGTGAATGATGCATGAGCTCCTTCCTCTGGCTATGTGTCAAACACAAACACGGTCAGACACAGGAGGCTGCTTGGTTTTGAGAAGACCGCTGTCATCTGCAGATGACTTTGGTTTGTGCATCACCCAAACACCTGTCCCTACTAATGACAATCGAGACACCTTTTTAGGCCAAACTGGTAGGCAAGATAACAGAGAATAGTGTCTTATACCATTAAGGGTCAACTGTTATCACCAAGAAAAGTTGCCCGTTGTTTTGTATGTTAGTTCCAAATATTGCTAAACTATGTTGCTCAAAACGTAGCCAATGCAATATCAGTCAAAGGATTTCACTTATTGATACATGCAAAAAGGAAAATGTTGTCCATCACTAAGATTCTGCTACATGGCACGATTTTAACTTTCTCTTCTTCCAAAGGGCCCGTATCTACATAATAGACCATTAGTATAATAGACGCAAATCTTAATGAAAATACTATACGCCTACATAGATTACATATATTATACTCTCAGCCTTCTACCTTTTCAGACTAGTCAGGCACATCATAACACAACATACACACACACACTTTGAAAGAAAGATAGGACACAAAGGAAAAGATGTAAATGTACTCTGTATTTCACATATTAAAGGGAACAAATACCCCCATTGTATAAAGAATAAAATTGACAGTGCAAAGTGCAATGATTCACAAGGTCTGGTAGAAACTCATGTCTCTCTGACATTCCTCTACTGACATCAAGCTGACCTGCCCTGGCCAGCATCTAGCCCAACCATTGGAAGAGTGTGTGTGGGAGGCGGAAGGGAGTCAGGAAGGAAGGGGAAGAAGGACAGAACGGGGAGAGGGGCTAAGTGGAGGAATAGAGAGGAGAGCAGCTGGGAAACAAGGAAGGTAGAAGACAAAGGACCAGCCCATCCAGACATACTGCACAAGACACAGGGACTGTGTACAGCCTCCAGACATACTGCACAAGACACGGGGACTGTGTACAGCCCATCCAGACATACTGCACAAGACACAGGGACTGTGTACAGCCTCCAGACATACTGCACAAGACACAGGGACTGTGTACAGCCCATCCAGACATACTGCACAAGACACGGGGACTGGGATGGGGAAACCAGACCAGAGGGAAGGGACAGAAAGGACAGAAAACAGTACCGGCGTTTCCAGAGACCATCTCTAGTTAAATGCATAGAAGACCACAACGATGAATGATGTGGAGGAGTCCATCATGCTCTCTGTCTGTGGGTCATGCCTTGTCTCACAAAACATGTATTTGGCATCATTATTTTTTTTATTTCGTATTTTGTTCACAGCACTTTTTCTGTTTTTCTTATGTAAGAAGCATATAAATATTTTTTCTTTAACTGTACTTTTTAAGTATACATAAATAAATTATCCATATATGCCCTGCTGAGATTACTGTACTGCAAAAAAGTAGTGAGCAATCTTTAAAATCATCTTGTGAAATATCAAAAATATTTTTTTTATTCAAAATCTCTTTAGAAAAATCTCCCTATGTATACTATATTTATATATATATATATGTACTTAAAACATCTTTCCCCTCTCTCTGTTTTTATTCAAACCCTGCTGCTTTTGAAATTGCTGAGAAGGATTGTCCTCTCCATCCTGGGCATCTCGGCGTGTTTGTATAGAACCCGTCACTTCCTATCACATCCCTCACGCCCTCTAGTGGCATTAGGGAAAACCAACCCACTATGATGGCCACTGCAAGTGACCAGTGCTACGCTACAGAGAGAAATCTCCAGATTTTACACCACAGCTTTTATGTGGCTCTCCTTTTGAGCAGATCTATGTGAACACATCAGGAAAGAGGCCAGAAACACACACACATCGCACTGCACAGCCTCAGCCACCAATGCTGTGCCACTTCACCAAAGGTCATGATTCATGTTTCATTATTATTTCCTTAAGACAATTTTGTTGGCATCTTCTGTGGAAGATTTCCCACCATGCAGGTCACGTTCAATTCCTCTGGGAGAACTTGCCGCTTCTTTGGAAGTGAATCACTCGGCTTAGCCATATGCCAAAGCATTCCTCCCCCGAATGTGTGCTGTGTTGCACACGTGAGGGATGCTTCTGCTGCATCTCTGGCTGCGATGAGTGAGACAGCGTGGTGGTGGTTACTGGAAGGTTCCCCAGGGCTGGACAGTCCGGTGGCACCTCGCCGTCCTGGTCGGCGTCCCCAGTGCTCCGCACAGGAGCAGATAACCAAACACTGTAACACAACCAGACCAGAACAACATCAAACCAGCACAGAGAACACAGAAGCACTGTTATGCAGTATTGCAGAACAAAGGGACCCCACACACACACACGCACGCACACACACACACACACACACACACGCACACGCACACGCACACGCACACGCACACACACACACGCACATTCATGCCTGCGTTTTTTTTTTCAGAAATAGGCAGTGGGAGGCCTGGTGGATCTTGCCCTGTCACTCTCCTGCAACATTGTGAGAACCAAATGAATCTTAAATAAGATCCGCCAACTGACTGAACTACAATTCTTACAAACTGCCAGATCACAATCCTCTGGAAAGTTCTTGAGGTAGGAAGGCAGCGCAAAGCAGGTCGGAGCTGTGAGAGAGAACACTCCCAGACAGAGGAGCACATGTTCACTAGAAACTCAACCACATTTTCCCACCGTACTCACACCGAAAAGTTTGGATCTGAAGCATTCACTTATTATTTCTCTCCTAATTCACTGTCAGAGTTTCTCCTCCTGACCCATCCACTGAAACTCAAGAGATCTCAGCTGTTCTGAGTTGTTACACCTACTTAATTCAACGTTATAAAAGACAGTTTTTTATTCCTTTATTAGTCAGAGCTGGGGAATGTTGTGCCTCCCCCCTCACTGTGATCAAATGCACCAGTGATGGAAGCTAATGATAATGGTGCTGCTGATGAATATCCATACTCCGTGGATGACTCTGCATGGAGAGAGAGAGAGAGGGCATCTGAGGGCCAAGCAGGGTCACTCTGTGTGGGAGGCCCAAGTGATGCGCCATATTGATTTCCTTACAGCCCACATGGAAGGCAAATAAAATCTACAGTATAGAGCTGATCTCAAACTTCTCTTCCACCAGCCTGCAACATGCGGCAGAACTGTGCTGCAGCGTACTCTAAACATGTTGGAAATACTGTCATGCTCAAAAAGATGTGACATTAAAACTAATCTCAAATTCAAATTCTCGTAAATCACGTCTTAAAATAAAAGTTGACATAAAAAAAAATGCCTTTCAGTCATCTCCGCTCCCTATCCTTGAAATGTGGAGCTCAGGAGTCATTCTCTGCCCCCACTCTTTCAAGCAGATGACTGTTTGCAAAACACCATCCTGTGTTCATCTCCCTCTTTTTCCCCTCCACACGCACGGCTCCTGATCTACCTTTGCCTGTTGTTCCTGCTTTTCATAGCTTCTTGACCAATGTGATTCCATCTGACCGCCTCTTGACATGTTCACTGCCCACAGCTGTTCACCACAGACTCCTGTCATAAGACTGCGCACCTTTGGAGAAGCAGCTGATGTCTGTGGACTTGACGGCCTGTGAAGAAGCATGATGAAGGCGGACTGGACTGTTTCTTTTCTCCGCCTGAGCCCTGACTTCCAGCGCACACATCTGACCACCCTCCACAAACCCGAGACGAGAGCACAGGCTTGGCACACACCTACATCAGTGTACACATGCAGGCACACAAAGGGACACTCATACCCACACAGAGCAATGCCTATTAAAGCACACAGAACAATGTGTATCACTATCAACACATACCACATGCACAGAGCACTAAGCCTCATTTACCAACTGTTCCTTAGAAGAACATTCCCAAACGTTCTTTTCAAACAGAACAATATGTATCAATGCATACCACATGAGCATTGAGCCTCCAACCAACTGTTCCCTTTAACCCCCCCTACTTAAGCAGTCTTCAAACAGAACAATGGGCATCAGTGCACACCACACCTTACATGCTGGGTTTTTGTAAACAGTATGCTATGGTACATATCTTGAAGGCTTTTTACTCCTCAGCTGTGGAGAGTGTCCTGACAAGTAGCATCATCACTTGGTATGGGAACTGTACAGCCCGTGACTGCAGTGCCCTACAGAGAGTGGTGCGATCTGCCGAATGTAACATCAGAGCACCTCTCCCTATCTTGCAGGAGACCTACAAGAAAAGACTATGTACCAGGGCCCAAAGTATTGTAAAGGACTCCTCACATCCTGACCATGGACTTTTCAAAAGACTGAGGTCAGGCAAACGTCTCTGCTGCTACAAGACCAGAACAGAGAGACTGAGGAGCTTCTTTCCTCCAGTCATCCGTATCCTGAACACACACAAGACTATATAAACTGCACTTACACTTTTCTTTTTTCACACTTGCACATGGACTGTACACACACTGCACTTTATACTCTCTCTTGCTATTTATTACAAAATATCTCTTGATCTTTCTTTCACTACATGCTTTACGTTAGTATTGCTATGTATGTGACAAATAAACCTCCTTGTATCCTTGTATATCCAGGGCTTCATACAGAACTCAAAAGGTCCACACATCATTGCTCGTCGTTCCTCCCACCTTTCCTCCCTCCACGTGTGTGATATTTTAGAACTGTCATCTACACTACAAACCGTCCTACTACTTCCTGTGACTCCTCCAAAAACTCCGCCACAGCTCTCCCACAGACACGCTGAGCTGAGCTGAGGATCACACAGGCAGGACCATGTGAGCTCATGGCTCCTGACAGATTCGTGTTGTGTGTAAGTGCATCGTGAAATAGACAGATACTGCACGAATCTCTTTCCATTCTCACCGATATGGAAATGCACATTTACTGAGGTCAATGCCACTGAGTAAATGGTGCTTTTATACAAATGTCCTGGTTAATCATGAGATGTGTTTTTGTATTACCATTTCCATACATTCAAATAATGTGTTGGGAGTATTTGAGCATTTGTAAAACATAAAGCCTTGGTGATGCTGTGTGCGCTGCTGTGCCATCTTAGCAGTCTTTCACTCTCTGTGTTGGGTTCTTCTGTTTATTTTGCTCATTTATACAGCACACACACAAAAATTTTTTTTGCTTTTTCACACGCAGTCATCCACAAATCCCCCACCTCTCGCTCAATCTCTGTCTCTCTCACACATACTCACACACACACACACATACACAAACACACACACACACACACACACACACACACACACACACACACACACACACACACACACACAAACACACACACACACACACACACACACACACACACATCACATATTTGGCAACAAAGCACATTGGCAGAGCATAGGAGCGGTGATCATCTTATCTGTACAAACAGAAAATCTAGTTCACACACTCCTTCACCAGGAGAAACAGGTTCCTTTGAACAAACAGGCTTGCAATGGAAACTCAGCATGCATGTTGGCACACTTATCACCCAGCGCAGGCCACCACTAAGGCGCCCTATGAAGTAATTTTGTCTGATCTGCGTACATAAACAAGAATGCAGGCCTGAGGCAGGATGGATACGGCTATGTCTTCAACCACCCCCCCCCCCCCCATCTAACCCTCCCCTTTCATTTTAAGTTCATGTTTCAGTTTCCACACACTTGAGTAAGCAGCATTGCTTATCTAAATGATGAATGCAGTGGGAGCACTGCTCTGCATAAGCACAGGGAGAGCAAGCAAGCGAGACAGAGTGAGCGAGGAGATAGGAGGCGAGGAGAACATGCAGCTCATGGCCCTGACAGCACAGCACACAGCTCATCTTTAAACATGGAGAGGAGCAGGAAGAGGAGACGAAGCAGGCTCCTCCTTGCTATGGGCTCTTTTTTGTGGCCATGTTTGGGGTTTATCGATATTTGGGCTGACAGAATGGCAGTGGGAGGAGCACAGACACTCAGAGCCTCATTACACCTTTTCTCGATAGCTTTACAGTTTTTGTCGATCGATTTGATGCTTGTGTCAACTCTAACATCACGTTTTCAAAAACGGTTAACACGCATGTCTGAAAAAAGCACTCTGGCCAAAATGACACATTTTCCTTGCAAAAGGCTCTTACTCTCTCAAAACATTTAAAACATGCACACATCTTGTAGTCAAATCACTGTGTGATTTCAATCAATCATTACACACATTTGCAAGAGATGACTTGTGCTGTGCAAAGAAGGTGATAATGACGACCAAGTGGATCCCAGTTTCTGTAAGATGATAAATAGATAGATAGATAGATAGATAGATACTTTATTGATCCCCATGGGGAAATTCAGGTCAAAGCGATCGAGAGAAACTGTACATGGACTGGGCAGCTGCAGGCCAGGCCAGGCCGCTTGTTAGTGCCTTAGGGGCTCTCATGTCACTGTAAATGCAAAATGAAGAACGAGCACTTTTCCTTGCCGGGTTGAATGATACAATCATGGATAAGGAAAAAGATAGTGCTAAACTGTGGGATAAAACTAGAAAAAATGGTGGTACAACCACAACATCTTTTGCAATCCAGTGTTGATATTTGTCCAAATAAAATGAGTGAGGAGTGTGGTAAAAATAAGAACTCTGTCAGTGGTGTTCTGACACTGTCTATTATTGGTGTCAGACTAATATGTTAAAAGGTAGTCTATTATCTTTTATCAATTGTGCTATTGCCAGTTGTGGATTTCAGTGTATTAGCATTTGACAGATACAGTATCCAGTGTCTCTTTTGAAGATATAAGTGAGAATGCCAAGAGAGAAGGACACACAGACAGTGCCATGTTACCAAACAGGAGGAGAGTGTGCCTGCAAACGCGTGTTAAGGCCACAGCCTGGGAGACGACCTGGGACCCATTCTCATTTCCCATTTCCCTGAGTTTCTCATGGCCATCTGTCCATACTGTTAGGAAAAGAGGTGACCGTGTCCAGGAGCATGAGAGGTCAGGCTTGTTTGGAGCATACAAGGCAGATGAGTAGCACTCCCAAACCATTATGAGCTCCCAGCATGCTGTTAGGCACTGACTGTTCTGCGGCTAAATGGCCCAGCGTAATTGTGGCGGGCTGTTGGTGGAAGCTTGTTTGTTTTGCTCTCAGACACTAATCTGTGCACAGCGTTTCATACTCACTGTTGTCTCCCTTAAATGGGAAATGATGAGTGAATGCTGCTTAAATTCCTGTAATTTTAATCAGTCAAGGTAATTACGTAATGATTAGCTAAGTTGGTGTTGTGATCATTGGTCTAGTATGACATCATGAGTAATAGAGTGACTCTTAATTATGTTTGCAGTGATTATCATTATATCATTGTTATATATGATTTAAATTCAACTATTAGTCTAAATGTGCTGACCAGATTACAATGAGCTCATTGGCTATAGTGAGAGGCCTGTGACTCTAGTGGAGGCCTGAGGCACATGCAGAAGCCTTTAACATGAACAAACACATCTGAGTGGATACATCCAAAGACCATAACTAATACTTTGCCATGTTATTGCTTGTTCATGCCCCACCTAAAAACTCCATCCAGAAACTAGAACTAGAAATTCAAACATTACTGATGGAAGTTCCTTATCCCTTTTAAAAAACTGATAGATTCCTCTAGTTCTTCATGTAATTTCATTCTTTGAACTACACTGGACTTGGTCTTCAATGGCTACTATTGACAGACTATTGTTGTGTAGTCCTCATATCGCTACAGTGAAATAGCACTCTATCATTAAACAAATTCACCCGCTTCACATTGACAAAAATCTAACCAAGAACATAATGACAAATCCCTCATTTTATATGAAGTCTATTCTCTCCCATCTCCCACTCCTGCGGTGACTTGAGGTCGTACTTAATGGACTGACTCAATCACACTCCCTCTGCCAACCCACACGAACACTCTGTTCTTGAGTGAACCACAAGCCAAGAAGTGGCAACACATGCTCACATTCTCACCAGACCCTCATCTACACAAGAAACCCTCTAAAGTGCACAGAGTCTTCGGAGCTGTGAGTGTTCCCTAAACTAAACAAGTGCTACAGCCTGAAGCGCCAAATCATCTTCAGAGGGGAGTCTATGAAACTGGCCTCACCAGGGAAAATATGTAGGTCTGTTCTATGGAAACACGCCTAAGAGCCCTTATGAATTACAGCCATATTCCACCAATACCTGCTAGTGAACTTGCTGCTTACTGTTTCACAAGAGAAGCCTTTGATGAGTCACTCACCATCCAGATGAACTGCATGCCCCGTGTGAGATGCGTCTCCAAGTTCACTTTTGATCATCTGATAATGAATTCCTTCATCCCATTTCTAGACAGTACTTGTAAAAATAGACCACTATTTCATAAAAGAAAAATAGAAGTATGTTTAGAACTATATAGATTTCAATTCATACTAAATGGAAGCAGGGTAGAGGTCAAACGGTGGTGGTGGTGGACTTGCGTAGGATGGTCTTGGCCGGTTTGAGGGTGGAGGAGTGGGGTGTGCAGGGCGGTGGCATGGGGCCACTCGGGGGGAAGCTGTGGCTGGTAGTCAGGCCACCGTTCTCCAGAGGGAGAGGGGGGGACGAGGGGGACGAGCAGCAGCGGTGCGTGGGGCTGACCTGCTCCTCAACAAGCTCATCGTGCAGGTGGAGGTCCGTGTGATCTAATTCGTACTGCAGGTCACAGTCTGGGCAATAGCCATGGTACTGCACAGTCTCACTGAAGCGCACCCGCTCACGGGTTGTGGCTGCCGTGGCCACGGCATTGGAAGCCACCGCCGACGACTGCAGACACCGACTCTTGTCGTGCCTTGACAGCAGCATGGGGACAGGTGGGGGTACGACGGGTACCAGCGCTTTGCTGTTGTCCACAGGAATCGGTCTGGGTGGGCAGCAGGAGTCGAGGTTGTGGAGTGCCGTTGGTTTCCCAGGAAACACGCCGTTCCGCATCAAAGTGCCGTTGGGCTTTCGTCCGGGACTGCGGCTGCGGGTGAGGGTATGTGTGAGGGTGTGTGTGAGGGTGTGTGTGTGCTCGTCCGGGCGGAGGGGGGTGAGGCGAGGGGGCGGGGGTGGGGGGTGGGGCTTCCTCAGGACGGTGAGGACACCTGGGTTTAGCGATGGAGGCGGTGGAGGGCGGCACAGGCACTCGTCTGGGTGGGGCTTGATCTTCTCCATGCTGGAGGCAGTCGTGGTCGTCGTGGTGCTGCTGGAGCTGCTGTTGAGCGTGTCTGTTTTGGAGCTGTCCGTCATCTCCTCCTCCAGACGCAGGCTGCTTGTCAAAGTGTCTATCTCATCCACCACCTACAAAGAGAAACACACACACACACAAAAAGGCAAAAATAGAAAGACACACAGACGGATACACACACAATAGAGTACATTAAGAGATGAAGCATTCCGTGACATGAAAACAAAAATGCTTCACACTTAGCAATGGTTTTCATTTAAGGTTGACTGCACTGCGGGGGTCTGCCAACCTGCAGAGAGAAAAACTCACAAATAAACAGAAAGAGCCTAGCAAATACTTGGCCGGGGAATGAAATGGAATAATGTCATCTTAGTGCTGCGTTATGTTGACACACTTGCTCAATGGAACTGATAGACATGACAGTCTGGATGATTAAATTGGGATGCTCTCTCTCTGTTGATTATTATCCTGCCAATGGACCTCTGTAACACGATAGGAAAAGGTATCTGTTAAAAAACTAGACACTGATATAAAGAACCTTCAAGCAATGTAAATGGTTTTGTAAAGAACTCCGAAAGCTGTAGAAGTATTACAGAGCTATAGACATCTGAATAATCATGAATTAAGTAGAAATTTCAATTTGAAACATTATTTGTAATATCTGGTGAAATCCTCAGAATCTATATGCCCTGCAGGAAAGAAATCCAATTTCTCCAACCGCACTAGGCTCTCCAGCAGCAGAAAAAAAGAGCCTTTGGAAAGACTCCTAAAGGAAATTATGTAGCTTATTTGTTTGACTGTTAAGTTGCAAAATAGCTAACAATGCCACAGTCCTCCAAATTTTTAAGAGTTTCTACTCCCTTTATACCAGACAGTGGCGGTTACACACAAATAACTAATTCTATTTGAGAAAACAACTAGATTCTATGTCTATTCCTTTACAGTTTTCACCTCAGAGAAACTGGCTTAAGAGCAGCTGTTTACTGAGTCATGGCTTGACTTCAAAGAGGGAGGCTATCTCACTCACAACTCTAGCCAACACCAGAGGAAACTGAAGCAAAATGGAACAACAGTGACCTGTGAAGCATACGCTTACAGTGATCAGTGCTTAGTTAGTTAGTTAGTTTATTTGTCCTTAGGAAATTTGTTTTCACATACCATACAAGCCTCACAGACATGAAATACATAGGTACACACAGTTACGGTTCTTCACCCACCACCCTGTCACCACATACCCCACCCACATAGACGTTAACAGCACATATACAGCACATATATCACAACAGCACATATACAGCACATATACATCACATTACACAGATACAAACAAGAAAACCATCACCAGTTGTCATTACAGAGGAATGAGGGCGGCACAATGATCCATCACCGCTGTGATCTGTTGTTCAGTGCTGCTATTGCAGAGGGCACAAAGCTTTTCCCAAAGTGTACTCACTTCCACCCCATAGCCCTGTATCTGCGTCTTGATGGAAGCAGAATGAGGAAGGGATTGAGGGGGTGGGTGGGGTCATGAGCGATGGTCTGTGCTCTGTTCTTGGTGAGTTTACTGTTGAGGTCTGATAGATTAGGGGTGGGGAGGCCTATTGCTTTGGCTGCGGTATGAGTGATGCATGTGAGTCTGTTTCTGTTGGCAGTTAGCATGTAAGAACAATAAATAGCCAGAGTAATACACTGGGGTCTGTATAATGCAATCAGCACTACAGCACAGGGATGCACTGGGGTAGTGGGCAGGGAGTGGGAAGGTTGCTCTTACTCAACTCTTCTCCTCAGAAGTCTGGGAATTTTACACTTTAAACTAAAGGCTCAAATATCCACTCTCATATCATGTCAGGCTTGGTTACACAGAGCAAAGCTCATGACTTATGATCATCATCAATGTTATGATCATGAGAAATGATTAAAATCCATTATCTTGCTTAAACATATTTTTAAATATTTTTACAGTAGGGTGACATCATATAAACACACTACTGTGCAATCCAAGGATGATTTTTTTTTTTTTAAATCCGCACTGTCACCCTGACTTTCATGGTTGAGGTGAGAAGGATGCCTGCAGGCTGTGAGACCAGCATCAACATCCCTTTGTGCAGAACATCCTCCGTTGCCTTAAGCATTCTGTTCCTATTTTATGAGGACATCAACAAGTAATGTACAGTACATGTCTTGTCCACATATAGGCCTATTAGCTTTCCTCAAAAGGGATATTACATGTTTAGTTTATTTATTAGACACCGTCTGAAATCAAATGTGTACATATTGTAATTATAAAAGGAGCACGTGTCTATTTTATTGGACCACTAACTCAGAACCAAAAGACATCATCCTTCCCTCTTACCAGCAAGCAGACAGAAACAGGGCCTTGCACAATAATAGCCTATTAGACATTCAACAAAAGAAAATTGCCAATGTATGTTAACTATTCACTGACGCCTTTGCATAAAATGCCTCCAACTTTTCTCGTTACGAACAATCTGCTTGGGCGTAATATTAAGAAAGGGAAAGATCGACACCAATAATTTCTAAATCACGCCAAGCGGTCGGCTTGCTCAGACGCGCACAACTGTCCGCTGTGATAGCCTGGGATAACTGACAGAGCTGTGCATTCTGACAATTTTTTGTGCCAATGAGAATTGTAGAAGCTGCTGTCACAGTAACGTGGAACAGCCATGTGGGTTGAGTGGGTGAAAACACTTGCAAAAACGGTCATATTTGTAACCTTGTGGAGACGGTGTAAGGCTACCTCATCAGCCCGATATCGCTCACACGCGTAGCATACTGAAGGTGATGTGCTAAGGCTTCTCGGCTCGTCCAAGCATGCATGATGGGCTATTCGTATGGGTTTAAATTAAGCTACCTGGAGACCATAGGATTGGAAGGGAAAGCCGAGTCATGATGGTCTGTTAGAAATGATTGCCAATAAATGGTTCGGAAAGAAAGATTGTAAGAAAATGTTGAAATAAAGTCTGCAAAACGACAAGTGCTCTGTGTATAACATAGGTATGAAATAGCAAGAAGACTGACCATCTTTGCGAAGAGCCCGTAAGCCCAAGAACATATCGACATATTTTGATCTGGTTGGCAAAGCGTTCTGTTTTGGACTAATAACAAGATTAGAACCAATATTTCTCACTCGGATCTTTCAGGGGAAAGTCGGTGGCCCCGTTACAGAATGGGCTAGCCTACTGTTTTGCATTGCTAAGGCTGTAATTGCGTCAGTATTTCCAGATAAAATGGTAGATGATTTGAGTGACCGTCGCAGGGATAGTATCCTAACTGGTAGGCTCTCTGACTAACCCGTGGTCAATTCTTAAGTCACATTTTAAAAATATGACCCCAATGTTTCCCATAGACACAAATCAAATGCACAGCATCCCCTTCATCAGCAAGGCGCAAATGTCATATTTATTCACTTCAGAATTGCCACTCTAACCAGAAGAGAAATGAAGCACCAACCTCTTTCAGCTCTTTTGCCACATCTTTCAAATCTCCCAAGACGTTTTCTAAATCCTGCACGATTGTCTTGATCTGTTTTTTGACTTTTACCTTGGAGACAACTCCCTCCGACTCCGGGTTTGGTGCCCCTGACATTCTTTGATATTAAAAAAAATATCAAGGATCTCGAATGAATCCTTTGAATTCAGCATAAGCACTTTGTTCATGCATTTTAATTTTATGTTCTTTCCTCTTCCCCGATATACAATGCAGAAAAATGAGGGGAAGCGCGTCCAAGCTGTCGCGCATGCGCATTTCAAATAAGACGGTAATAATATATATATATATATATTTTTTTTTTAAAGAAGTAAAGTTGCGTTGGTGGACACAGACTGCACATAGCACATGCAGTAGCCTATATAGCATTTCATTGTCCTATGGAAAAGATGGACAAAAAATGCTATGCCTAGGTAGTAGGCCTACGCTATCACTGTATATCAATAAACGTTTGTTCTTGAATATTTAATGCGTTAATTTCATCAGACCTCATTTACATTGGATATTTTGCGTAGCGGGCCCTTGCAAGGGATCATCCTATCATTACGGCACAAGCATCACTGCACTGACTGCATGCCTTGAGCGGACGAGGGGGGAGATAGCCAACGTCACTGCAAGTGAGCGTGTGTAGGCTATGTCACTGGAATTAAGGGTCTAAACATACCATAACGGCGCGGGTCAGGTCTGTGGCGAGAAAGCGCTTGGGGTTCGTCGAAGCTGAATTGACGACTATCACAATCGAACTTAGACCGAAATGTATAGGCCTACGTATAGTGTAGACGTCTAGTGGTCAGATTTAAGAGTGAAGTTATAGGCTACTGGCATAGTTGCATAAGGCTACTGTAATGGTGCATTGAGATATGTCTCAACCTTTCCTGACAGTGCTAAACAAAACCATACAATAGCAATGACTCAACTGAAAGATATTAGGTCTAGGCCTATTTTGATGGAGAACTCCCCCTTTCAAGGTTCTCTTATTTTTTTTTAATGTAACTGCGGAAGTAAAAACAGGTCAGCTGACCTCAAAATGTCAAGTAAGAGTCAATCAGTGAGGTGTGGAGCCAGTCAAGATAAAACTTTAAAAACAGACAATAATAAAAATTTTAAGGTTGCTATGGCTATTGTGTGTTAATGCACACCAGCTGCAATGTTGAAATGTGAAATGCATAGTTGATAAATTCTAGTGTGAGTTGCATTAGCAGTCATGAGGAAATAAAGGCATGGATTTTTTTTTTTCAAAATCATTTTTTTAAAGGTTACAGTCTGTGACTCTAATCAATACACTTTTTGTCAAAATCAGGGAATTGCTCCTCACAGCCCTCAAGCTGCCAGTTTTGTGTGCATCTGACTTAGGCTACACCGCTCTGTACTTAGAAAATGGGCTATTACAGAGTCATACTAACCGTCATACTATCCACTGCAACTTAACAAAAACAGCAATCTTCTTTAAGAAGAGATATTCCAATGTTGTTGAGCAAATTATACCTTAACTGTTTTGTTCAGGTCCTCATACAAAGTTCAACCTTCAGGTTGCAGCACTGGTGGCTTGCCCAGAAAAACGGCATTGAAAACTGTAGGCCTACTCCACAGTGTTGGAGTGTTGAGCATGCACTCCGACTGCCATAGCTCTTTTGCATTGTGCTCAAGCAGGTTTGGTGCCCCATAGACCCACTGATTTATTGTTGTTGTGCTGTCGATTTTACCGAATTTTGACAATTGATAGGAAACAGTGTAGACTACAACAAAATACATACCAGTACATAGAGTCAATTCCAAGTGTAGGGTAAGGTAGTGATCATTTAAAAAACACATTTTTTGATTGTCTTTAGTCTGAAGAAAAGGCTATTGATATTAAGACGATAATGATATCATTTTTTGTCCCACCCTTATTGAATGCTTATTTAACCCTATGTTGTTTTCAATAACAATAGCCACTGTCAACTAAACGCCCTGAATAGGCTGATCATGCAGTGCTCTCTCACAGAATGCTGCATGTCAGCTGCAAATTAATTAGTTGGGGTTGTTTAACTTTTTTAAGGATTTATAGCTTGACAGCATAATTGCAAATACATAATGCTTAGGAGAACATGAAGAAGAAGAAAGAAGGCTTTGAATTTTGATCCTCAGTCCTGTGAGGTTAGTAGATTGCATAGCAGTAGCAGGGAATTGATGGGCCTTTTATAAAATAATTTGAAGGAAATTAATAGGCTAGCCATTAGGCTACAGATCAGGTTTAATAATATTTTTAAATCCTTAAAAAAGTGTGAATGTGTGTGTGTGTGAGAGAGAGAGAGAGAGAGAGAGAGAGAGAGAGAGAGAGAGAGAGAGAGAGTGTGTGTGTTTGTGTGTGTGTGTGTCGCTATGTGTGTGTAGGCTATGTTTATTATTTGTGTAGGCTAGGCTACTGTAGTGAGAAGTGTTTGACACACAGGGGGTTTGCCAAGCCATGTGATTCGTGAAGTAAAGATACGTACACGAAACGTAACACTCGAGTCCCTCCTACCACGGAAGAGACTCAAGAAGAAAGTCCTAAGTACATTTGTGCTGTTCACATTGCAGTCCGTATGGTCTGTACTAACTGTATGCATTAATAAGTCGCGTTGAGTCCTTAATCGGGATTGAAAACTACGTTTTACCATGTCTGTGCCTTTATCATTTCACGGGAAAGTAGTGCTAGTCACTGGAGCTGGCGGAGGTAAATTTCCGAATAGTCTGCTAGCAAGCTAACGTTAAGTTCAGTTAACTGTATCTTTCATGCTGCAATTAATTGCTTCGTAGGCCTACATATTGTGGTATTTTGTTGGCCTCGTTCACCAAACGGACGTTTAGTGTAACCGATTGATCTCTTTTTGCATAGATGACGAGGCTCTCTGTCCCGTGCAATGTTAGCTAATAAGTCGGTCAAAGGTTATTTTGCAGTTTCAGGTCATCAACATCAAGTGCTAGCCTACATGGTAGCCTTTAATGCACGCCAGTCTACTTGTGGAAATGTTGTCATAACGTATTTAAATATAATGACGAACTCCTGAAGTAAACACGTAATGTTTTAAGACTGTCTAATTCTTGAGTTGTTCATTCACACTAATAAGGTCTTATCAGGCGAACTGTCAACAGCACCTTGGACTGGCCTCAGTGTGTCAAAGTTGTAACAGACCTATCAGTTGCTGTTGATGGTAGAACGATGAAGGCCAAAAGTATGATAACGATAAATGTAGATTGGGTGCCTGTATGAGATGCCACTGGCACTGAAAGTTTATTTCTGTAATTTTAAGGTTGGTCAAATAAGCATCACATTTCGCACGTGACTGTATGTTGCTTTGCATGTCATTTGGATTCACTTTAAGCCTTGCAGGCAGTCAGACTAGCATGTTTTAATATTTTCTTTCCCACTTGACTCCAGGGCTTGGCCGGGAATATGCTTTGGCTTTTGCTGAAAGAGGAGCCTCTATAGTGGGTAAGTTTGTTTTGATTAGAACAGTCTATCTTTTAGGTGTGCTTTTAGATTTGCACATTTGTAGTTTGGACATAGGACTATCTCAGTATGCTGACCTTGGAAGCTTAAACACACAGATGGGATTTGTAAACATTTGCCATTCATGATCATGTCTAATTACACCAGGTTGGGAAACAGGGTAACTTGTGGCTATTTTAGAATATCATGCTGCTTTCTGAAACCTCAAACTTCAGTAGAGTACATTTTGTAAGGCAGAGTAGACTCAGATATGTGTATGTGTGCTTGTAGCAGGGTTATTCTCCCTTCTCCCTCTACAAAATATTCTTTATTACTATGCTAATGCAAATGTTTTCAATCTTCTCAATGAATAACTATTCAGCTATTAATGTTTTTATTTTTATTATTATTATTAAAAATAAGTGTTATACTTTTTAAACAAGTGTTTGCTTGCAGATTAGCTTCTGTTATGAGTCAATATGATTTTCTGTTGAGTGCTATTTCTATTGTTTTTGGTAAATGGCTGTTTAGTACTAATGCAGCACATAGAGATTAGGTTGAAAACGAGTTGATTGACAGGGTTGCTGAGCAACAAGAGTAGATGCATAATGTGCACTTGCCATGTGACTGGACGAGCTGACACCTCTCTCTTTCTACCGTCTCCCCTCACAGTGAACGACCTTGGAGGGGACATCAAGGGAGGAGGGAAGAGCTCAGCGGCGGCTGATAAAGTAGTAGAAGAGATCAAGGCCAAGGGCGGGAAGGCTGTGGCCAACTATGGTGGGTGTGTCTACTTCTTTTTGCCTGTATGTTAAAACTCCATTGTGTGAGTATTGGTATTTACCCCGGTTTGACACTTTAGTAGTCCAAGACATTTTATTGTAACTCCCTCTTTTCTTCATACATAATAAGATACTACTTTTATACATATAAGATAATCATTTTATGCAACCAGTTTGAAAGTAAAAGTAAAGTAAATGTCACTCTTAATGTTGCATTTTAATATGGCAACTCATAGTTCCATGAAAGTCTGACAGAATGCCCTGCATGTTGAAAAATTAGCCTACATTAAAGGGGTACTCAAGTATGTTGAAAGTTGACAACAAAGGTTACCTTTGCTAGCCACTTCACCACAGCTCCATAGTGTAGTAGCAGGCATTCCAGGTGTGCAACAGATATCATCCCTATTATAGGCAAGTGAACAATCATGAATGTTTGAAAGTGTTCATTCTAGTCTGTTTTTCAGTCTCAGAGAAAAGTTTCTGATGTAGGTACCTTCAGAGTGGAAGTAAAAAAAAAAGATCTTATTTGAATCCCCTAAGTGTCAGGTTGTTATTTCTGTAACATTATTTTGAGGGCACCAGGTAGAAAAGTTTTTTTTTTTTTTTTTTACCAGAAAAGGTTGGAGTGGAGGCCCTTTGTTCTGCAGCATAGTAGAAAAACCATGAAGAAATTTCTTGACAGGTGTAGTCAGAATACAGAATCTTGATAAAGCATCTCGGGCTGTTGAAGGAATACTGTGTGGTACTGTGTAGCCTCACGGGATCAAAAGAGTATATACTTTCGGAATACAGAATGTTAATAAAGCATGTTGGGCTGAAGACCCGTGTAGAACATCAGCAGGGCCCGGCTACACTGTCTCGGTGTGTCCTCTGCTGAGTTTGTGCTCCTTTGCTTTGCAGATTCAGTAGAAGAAGGAGAGAAGCTGATCCAGACAGCTTTGGATGCCTTTGGTCGAATAGGTGAGCTGCTCTTCGATGTTCATGTGTTAAGTGTAGTTTTCTGTGGAGATACGCATTCAAAGTCACAGTAACCAATTTGATAAATTATTTATATGTTGTGATGATTGTTTTTTTTGTTTCAACCACAGATGTTGTCATAAACAATGCAGGGTGAGTATTTTTGTCTTCTCTATTTGAATCTGTTTGACTTTCCTGAAAAGGCTCTTTTTTATTAGTTTCTTACCACTGAGTGTAGCAAGAGATCGTCCTTCCTCACTGCCTCAGAGAAGAAAGAACATTTCTTTGTTTATGTCTGAAAATGCATTTCTCATCTGAATGGGGTTTTAAGGTTAGTATCTCTGGTTGGTATTTCAGGATTCTCCGGGACAGATCATTTGGCAGAACCAGTGACTTGGATTGGGGTAGGTACAGAGTATGGCTGCAGTGCTTTCACATGATCAAGTGATTGTTGTAATTTATAACTTGGCATTACTATGCAAGGCTCTTGTTCCTTTCTTCATCGTAAAATGAATAGTTATGAATTTTTGGCATTGTTATCCATGTACTTCAATGGAATACCCCTGACCAGTTTCTGAGCTCTGTTGTGTGACAGTGTGATAAGGATGTTTACTCACCGTGAAGGAAATAATAGTTTCTGTATACAGGGCTCCAGACTAACTTTTTGCACTGGTTGCACTGGTGCGCCTAAATTTTCAACCACATCGCATTTAACACCGCAGCAGGTTCACTTTTTTTTCCTTAATTACTGTCCTATATAGGTTGTCCTATGACTTATGATTTACAATTCTACAAGAAAAGTAACTTAATGAAGTGTTGGTGCTTTAAGTGCTTCACTGAGCTGAAATTTAAACTTAAAACATCTCAAGATGTATTAAATAAAAATAACAGTGAGTAAATTAACAGTGCACGTCTTTTAAGGGCTTCAAACTGCACATCTCATGGCTCAATGTTTTACATACTATCCTTCATGATCTTTAGGCCTTGGCTAAACCAGCTCGCCATGCTAGCATCTTCCATAGAAATGTATTTGAGCACAATTTAAAGAGATGTTCCAAGTAGCCTGGGGGATTTTTATGTGATTTTGCAATGATGATTGCATTAATCATTTGACAGCCCCACAATGCAATTTACTTTTTAATTTTAGTATTTTTAAATTTTCAATAATAACATGGTTAATGCAGTAACGAAATGGTAGGTCTATTATTATAGGCTACTGCAATGACCTGCCATGCTCGATCTAAATGTGTCCATTCAATTCACCGTACACAATGACCACTGTATACATGCAGGGAATATTCGGGCTTTAAATGTAGCAGCGATATTCGGTTTGCGCCAAATACCGGATTAAATTGATTGATGCCATCAGAATGAGTTTACACAACTCGCGCGCAAAACGAATATTGCTGTTGAAAACCGGGTTACTCCCTGCATGTAACTGCGGTCAATGACGCACTCCTTTTCGGCGATATCTGTATCTCTGTCGTTGTATGCATTGTTCGCAATTTTAAGACGTCTTTTCATCTGCAATGACTCCTATAAATTTGGCGCAAGTGGCATTCCTGTACGTCGGGTTTAGCCTACGTTCAAACTATTTTTCTGGTGAATAATTATTTCGGACTGAACTTGGTGAAGGGAAGTTTCACTAGGCCTATCGTAGGCAACGATAAACTTGATCATCATCTCGGGCTCGTCTGATCGGTTTGCTGCTGCCAGCCGCTGAAAGGCAGTGGGGAGAGGGGACATTTATCTCGGCCTATGTGACCACACTGTAATGCAACTACATCCACTCTGTTTATATGACGGGTCTCTGACCTCCCTCGCGCTCGCTCTCTCTCTCTCTCTCTCTGCAGCACACGCATTTTCAAATTTACTCACAGGCACTGGGCCACGGCCAATCAGAGGGGAGGTCCCGCCCTTCACTATCTGTGATTTGTTTAAACCACGATATTGGCCAAATATGTGTCTGCGGACACTTTTTCCTCTCTCGAATAAGGCGCACCGGTGCGACCTCCGATTTTTTTTAGTCGCACTTTTGAAAAATTAGGTCGCATATGCGACCAAATTGGTCGCACTCTGGAGCCCTGGTATAAGTGTAGATAATTTTTTACTTTTTCAACTGCTGAGCAGTGATTTGAAAATAATGGTTGACTTGCATTTTAATATGACAATTTAAAATGATCAGTCATTGGCTTAATGTGGATGACAGAGCTATCAGATATGTAGATGTGCCGTGCACTATACTCAGAGCTATCTGATGTAGATGTGCAATGCACTATAATCAGAGCTATCAGATGTAGATGTGCCATGCACTATAATCAGAGCTATCAGATGTAGATGTGCCGTGCGCTATAATCAGTCTCTGCCCCACAGACCTCATCCACAGAGTGCACCTCAGGGGTTCATTCCAGGTGACACGGGCTGCATGGGAACATATGAAGAAGCAGAAGTTTGGCAGGTAGTTTGGCTGTTGGTTGCCTTCCAGAGGGAGTTGGGGGGGGGGGGGGTTGATGGAGGAAAGAATCTGTATGTGTGTTCCTTCCTGTAAATTCTTTGCACTCATGGGCTGCATGTATTTGCTCCACCAGCTAAGCAATAGTAAGTCGTGCCTTTATGTTTTTAAGATTCCATGTCAGATCGACTTATTTGTGTGATCTATTCTGAAGTGATCAAGCTCTTTTAGACCATAATATTTGGCCTTAAAGGAGAATTCCGGTGTGATTTTGACCTAAAGTGTTTTGAAACATGATACCGAGTGTGAACGTATGTCTCATAGCCCATCTCGGCTTGTCCCCTGCACTCCAAAATCTGGCGCTAGTTAGCCGATGCTACCAACAAGGCGGTCAATGGTGGTGCCTCGGCATCGGCATAGCCATGCAAATAAATCACTGTTTTACACCATTTACGAGGCTCAATGTATCTCCACACTTCATTGGTAGACTTCCGAGGGCCCTGACATTTAAAACGAGACATTGAGAACTTTGAAAAAGCACTGGTAGTTTACTTACAAGACGATTTATACAGACAGTATCTTCACGAAGTTTAGCGTTTGCAGCCATCTTGAATTTAGTCACGATAAGTCGAGCGACGAGTAAGAATGAACAGGTATGATAAGGGATCAGATTCCAAAAATAATTCTGTGGAAATGCATGGATTACAGTTTCTTCCAGTAGCAGCAACTGGAATCCATGCATTTCCACGGAATTATTTTTGGAATCTGATCCCTTATCATACCTGTTCAAACTTCGTGAAGATACTGTCTGTATAAATCGTCTTGTAAGTAAACTACCAGTGCTTTTTCAAAGTTCTCAATGTCTTGTTTTAAATGTCAGGGCCCTCGGAAATCTACCAATGAAGTGTGGAGATACATTGAGCCTCGTAAATGGTGTAAAACAGTGATTTATTTGCATGGCTAGCCCGATGCCGAAGCACCACAATTGAAAAAGCTGTTGGTAGCATCGGCTAACTAGCGCCAGATTTTGGAGTGCAGGGGACAAGCCGAGATGGGCTATGAGACATACGTTCACACTCGGTATCATGTTTCAATACACTTTAGGTCAATATCACACCGGAATTCTCCTTTAATCAGCGCTAGATATTTGTGTATATATAACTGAAAGACCGCTTCCTATAACTCCTTTCTATCTATGAAACGCCAGTTTCAGCTGTTTATTAATGACACTGTGCTCATCAGTCTCTAGTCTCTCCTGCTCCACTAACCATGCCCACTCACCCCTCCCAGGATTATCATGACGTCGTCTGCTGCTGGCATCTATGGCAACTTTGGCCAGGCCAACTACAGCGCTGCCAAGCTGGGCATGCTGGGCCTGTCCAACACGCTGGCCATCGAGGGCCAGAAGTACAACATCCACTGCAACACCATCGCCCCCACGGCCGGCTCCCGCCTCACCCAGACAGTCATGCCCCCAGGGGAGCCCAACCCCCCCCCCCCCCCCCCTCCCTGTTTGCACGCCTCCCTGAGGTCTAGAGGAAACATTTGGTCTGGCCTCCACTTCCACATGCCAACTGAGTAAATATTAGGGTTTTGTCTGGAGCAATTTTCTGTGGGGAAGAAAATATAATTTCATATTAGATTTTTTGAGGACAAGCGTTTGTTTGGCTCACGGGCAAAATAAATGAGTTGGGAAGTAAGTAAATAAATTAGCATCTAAATCAGGGTGAAGGTCTATTTAAAAATGGAATGTTGTCTGAATGTTGGTGTCTAAGTGTGTGTTTCAGTGTGAGCTCCTAATTGTGCAGGGAAGCAGTTTTTCTCATTGCAGTTGTAATGTGTTAGCTGACATGAAAGGCTTTTCTGACTGACCCTATCAGCTTCTTGCACACAAACGCATACACATACATACACACAAACCGATACACATACACATACACATACACAGATACACATACACAGATACACATACACAGATACACATACACAGATACACAAACACAAACACAAACACAAACACATACACATACACATACACATACACATACACATACACATACACATACACATACACATACACATACACATACACACACACACACACACACACACACACACACACACACACACACACACAGCTGAACTCAGTTGTCCTCTCGCATAGGCAGCAGCTCTTCCAAGTTCCAACCCATTTACATGCATGTACACCCCCACCCCCAAGTGCAGCTCATCTCTGTTCTTAGCACACCAACTTGTTCTCTGTCATCAGACTCCTAAGCACAGCCATGCTGCTCCCGTCCGTGGCCCTGTACTGAGCAGCACACATACAGGCTGCTTGTGTCCGTGGCCCTGTACTGAGCAGCACACATACAGGCTGCTTGTGTCCGTGGCCCTGTACTGAGCAGCACACATACAGGCTGCTTGTGTCCGTGGCCCTGTACTGAGCAGCACACATACAGGCTGCTTGTGTCCGTGGCCCTGTACTGAGCAGCACACATACAGGCTGCTTGTGCCTGAACAGCGGGAGCCTCTGATAAACTAAAATGCCTCTAAGAGTGAGGCAGTGTGCCAGCTTGTCACTGTGGCTGCCAGCCTCCTCCCTCACAACTGCTCTCACACTTCTGTGGTCCTCTCTCTCTCTCTTTCTCTCTCTCTCTCTCTCTCTCTCTCTCTCTCTCTCTCCCTCTGTCTCTCTCTCTGCCTTGCTTTGACTATATCCTCTCTTTGTTTCCATATCTCTCTCTCTCTCTCTCTCTCTCTCTCTCTCTCTTGCCCCTTGGTTCCTCCTCCTCTTCTGTTGTGGGTCTCTTGCTCCCCCTGCTGCACTCGTTCTCTGTCTTGCCTTTTTATCTCTATTCCTCTCTTCCATCCCTCCCTCCCTGTCGTCTCCCAGATCTGTTGGAGTCTCTGAAGGCAGAGTATGTGGCGCCCCTTGTCCTGTGGTTGTGTCACGCCGACTGCCAAGAGAATGGGGGTCTGTTTGAGGTATGCATCAGCCGAACTCTTTCTTTATATCTCTATCACAGACACACACACACACACACACACACACACACACATTTTTGACAACCACCAAGTTCAAATAGACACACACACACATATACAAACCACTAAATACACCCATACCTAGCATTCACACCAAACAAGCAATATGTGTTTTTGCACCTGCACCTCTCTTCCCTGAACCCTTCCATCTGTGCAACCCAACAGAAGCCCCATCCTCACCTGTGTGTGAATGCTCACTGAGCTGAGTGCTTGTCATGTTAGAACGCTCGTGACTGCCTGCTAACTCACAAACCTAACTGCTGTTGTGATTGGTCTCTGACAGGTGGGAGCTGGCTGGATCGGCAAATGTAAGTGTCACCCATCATGCATCTGTGAAATACTGGCCAGAGCTTTATATATAGCTATCCCTATATGCAGCTGTGATGCTGGCCAGAGCTTTATACATAGCTATTCCTATATGCAGCTGTGATGCTGGCCACTCTGACCTCACATGTCAGTGTCACACATCTCAGGTGTTGACCTTGACTAGAAGATCCTGCAGATGGCCATCTCTCCTCTGCTTAATAAAGTAGCACGTGTCAGAAGGTGCACACACACCACATGCTGACAGAAAGAAAGAGGCGGAGAGGATTAAAGGAAATCAAGGGTAGTTTATAAGTAAATCAATCAAGATGGCTTAAGCTTGAAAAGCATTGCTAGAGATGCCCATTAGAATGAGAAGAGAGGGACGCTAATGGACGCTATAAAGCCTGAGCGGAGCGGAGCGCCTCATGTGCTCTTGTGTGTTGCAGTGCGGTGGGAGCGCACCCAGGGCCAGATCCTGCGCAGGAAGGCCCAGCCGGTGACCCCTGAGGCCGTGCGCGATCAGTGGGGGCAGATCTGTGACTTCTCCAACGCCACCAAACCCGCCAACATCCAGGGTAAAGCACACGCTATCAGTTCCCAGCACATCCGGGGTAAAGCACAGCCACCCCACCCCACACATGCTTTAACACTGCGGCTCCAAGCTGCACGCTCCAGAAGAAGCCGTCAAAAGCACAAGCACTCCCTCACAACTGCATCAAAGCACTGTGTGTGGCACAACTGGATGCCAAGGGGATTCAGTTGTAGTTTGATTCTAGAGCAGTCTGAGCACTGTGCTGCATATCCAGGTGGGACTCTGAACTGCGCGCTGCGTTCGCACTCCCGGGTGCTACTGCATGCAAAATGAACACAACCAAGAGGCAGAACATGTGTCCCAACTGTTTAATCAACTTGCATTAGCTTAGAGAAACAGGGAGAGGGAGAGCCTGAGGTAACATGACAAGAACAAATGATGGCAACTTTTCATTCCTATTCTCATCCTTCCTTTCCATTTTCCTCTCTGTCTTTCTCTCTCCCTCCCTCTCTCCCTCTCTCTCTCACGTTGTCTCTCTCTCTCTCTGCCTCTGTCTCTCTCCCTTCCCCCATCAGCCCCCTGGTCATGTATCACATCAGAGAGGCGAGGGTAGAGCGAGGGAGCAGAAAGGAGGGCAAGAAAGCTAAACACAGAGGGAGAGATGGAGTGTGTGTCTTGAGAAGAGAGGCTCTTCATTTGCATGCCTTTGTAGTGCTCATCATCATCTGTGTTAAGGTGTGTTTGTGTGTGTGTGTGTGTGTGTGTCTGTGTGTTTGTGTGTGTGTGTGTGTGTGTGTGTGTGCGTGCTCAGGATGCTCTCCCCATCATCTGGTAAATTAACCAAGCAGCTAATTAGCTCCCTCCCGTATCGACCCCCCCCCCCCATAGAGTCTCTGCAGACGTTGGTGGAGGTGCTCTCCAGGGTAGAGGCAGAGGACCGTGAACCCAGCCCTGTGAGTGAACACACACAAATACACACAGTACACACTCACACACATATGACTACACACAGTCAAGCCAAGACTCACATACACAAAGTAATGAGTTTAGAAACTCCCTCATGATTTATACTTACAAAGCACTCAACTCTATTAAGTATTAAACTGACAGAAACTGCATTTTATGCTCAGTATCTCAGCTCAGCAGATCATCAGTATGAATGACAGTGTAACACTTAAAACTGTCGTAATGTTCCAATGATTTTATAAGTTTTCTACAATGTAATAATTTTTTCCATCAAACATGTAGTAAACTCAATAATGTAATAAACTCACAACAATGTAATGAAGTGTTCTAAAGTGAGAAGTGAATCATTGTTATTACATTACTGGTTTTACCTTCTCAATACAACTTTTTCCTCTTACTCCATCAAAAATGTAATCTAATGTACTCAAACATACCACCAATAATATGACTGCATTTTTCAATGCATTATATGTAGAAGTTCTTTTTCAATCCTTACATTTTTTATTATTCGATATAGTGAGTATAGTGTAGTGAGTTCTATTAATGTATTATGTTCATATTTTGGTCTGTATTCTGCGTTTTTGTTTTTCAGAGATTGTGAATACCATTTTCTTTGGTAGATGAAAAGTGAGCTGAAGCTGCAGCCCAGTTATTCTTGGAGAACTAGATCATGACATCTCAACTGAGTCTATGAGTTATTGATTGTATATGAAATCTATTGCAGTTATAGTAACACTTGATGCTTCAATTCTGTGCTAGTTGTTGACCACACAGTACAGCACAGTGCCCTAAATGAGCTTGGTGTTTTGGCATGCAGAATTTGATCTGTATGCAGCACTGAATGAAGTGAAAAGTGTTTATTCTATTTCAACAAGTGCACTGCACTTCATGCAGCTGCTTGAACAGTGAGGTAACTAATCTCAAACACTTGTCTTTTATTTTCATTTGCATCTAAACACGTACACAAGTGTGAATTTAACCTGTTTACTTAAAGTTTTCTGAGCCTCCATATTCCATGCTTAAAACAGTGAGAGATTTTTACGTAAAAAAAAAAAAACCCTCCTTGAATATTTCAAGATATCAAAATAAAAATTGAGAGTAGAACTGAACACACCTGTCTGTTCTGTTTTCTGTATCTGATTTCTCAATAGAAGCCAAACTTAATCTCCTATCCAAATTGTTTTTACATGTATACTGTATTCCCAAAATAGAATGACATTCTAGAATGAGTTTCTTCAGTACCGGTACATTATTGAACTTTTTCAGTTTTAATTGCATTTTTGATGGCATTAAGTGGAAACAGAATTATTTGATGCTATATTGTGATTACTGGATTCTGCAACCATAATGATAATATAAGCTTTATTACATTTTGGGAGTTTATTACATCATTGGGTTTTATTGTATTGTTTGATGGACTATTGGGAGTTGTAACATGAACTGCAAAATTATAACACTGTTGGGTTGTACAAGAACAGTTGTGAAGCATTAATTTTGTTGAAAGTTTGCGTGATTATGAGGATGAATGGTAGCCTGGAGATTCCAGACCCAAATCTGAATGATTAAGGGTCTGGCCATGACTATGTAATGGCCCAACTCGAGGGGCGGCACCAGGCATGCATTTAAAAATCTCACTGCACGCAATTGGACAACAGTACGACTAATGTTTACTGACTGATTCCGGACTTCAACGCAATTGGATAACACTACGACCAATGTTTACTGACTGATTCGTTGCAGCACTGTCGTCATCTGTTTAGTTCGCCTCTGGCCCGCCTATATCAGATAAACCGATGTGATTTGGTGCCCCACGATACAAGGGGCATAAGTAATGAGCTTTATTACTCATTGTCAGAGTAATAATTCAAATTGTGCTCCCGCGAGAACTCTGGATTCCCAAGGTGGATGAATGGTTTATCTTACGTTATAAATGGTAAATCAGCAGCAAACATGGTGAGAAGGTGGGCACCTTCATTTTTTTGGCAGAAAAGAAAACTTTTTGTTAGACAAATTGTTTAGTTGGAGTTTTTAGTCTACATTTGTGTCCAAAGCATCCTTGTTTGACGGGGACTTAAAAACCAGGTCTCGTGCTGGAGTTATTAGGGGACCAAGCAGAAGTTGCTTGAACCCTATTATATGTCAGAATCATTATTTTTTGCATATTTATGTATTCACAATACGATATATTGAACAATCTTGGAAATGTATTTGTTAAGGTGTGCTGTTGAGGCAAGTGTATGTAAAAGTGGCTTTGTGAGGTGTCCACCGGGCCACACTACATAGCACATAGCCGTGAACATATTTGTCTTTCACATGACCACATACAATCAAATTCAATATGCACATGGTCTATGAAAACAACAACAAAGAAAACATGAAAGTGTAAGTGTTTGCTCACATTTCCTGTATGGCACTGCCAACTGGCCCACTCAACAAAATGGCCACAAACTTCATATATCAATATTTAATGATAATGAAAGATCTTGATTAAATGAGTCATTCACACATAGAAGCTGTGTACTGAATTGGCCACAATGTGGTACTTCAAGAAGCCACAAAACATTTTCCTCTAGCATGGTTGAGTTTATCTTCAAAATTATTGTTTGCCTATATGTCCAATTGTCCTCTATAACTTGGTGAAACAGTGGAATCCTTCAAAGTTTGGCCATTTGGTCAGTTTGGTTCTGCTTGGACCCAGCTGACCACTGCTTGCTATTTTATTTGTTTTTGTTATTGTCCTTGCTAAATCCTCGTAAATCCTGACTGAGCTCTTCTCCTCTCAGATGGATGCAGTGGGCCAGACGCTTCCGGAGATGACCTTTACCTACTCCCACATCGAGTGCATTCTGTATGCCTTGGGGGTGGGCATGTCCACTAAGGAACCGGACCATCTGAAGTTCCTGTATGAGAACAACGCAGACTTTAGTGTTTTGCCCACATTCGGGGTCATCCCCTCCCAGGCCTCCATGATGAGTGGAGGTCTCAGCTCCGTGCCTGGCCTCAATTTGGACATGACCCGGGTGAGACTTCACAGATGCTACCCAGCACTGCTGGCTTCAGCACGCCTCACACAATCCACTTACACTGGGCTGCAGCTGGGTATGGTAAACCCCAACAACACCAGCTCTAGGCACACAGACAGCAGCACCTTATCTATAAAGACAGATAGATAGATAGATACTTTATTGATCCCCAAGGGTAAATTCAAGCCCATATACTTGGCTGTGTCTGTTGTATGCATCACCCAAAGAGAGGTGTTGGTGGGGATTGTAAATGAGGTTAAGGTTCCTGATAGGTGGAATGGTCTTGCACAGTAATCCACATTTGTAATTGATATATCACCTATTCTGGATTTATATTCTTCCTTGACATTCTTTGCTGCCAGGTTTGTTATTCACTGTACTATAAATCCTCCCTCTCATCCTTATTGATGGGATACACAAGAGAACACACCACTGGTTGATACATAAGCTTTCAGAAATAATATGCTGTGAATGTTAAACAGTTTGGAGAAGGGAAGTAAAACTGTGTCGGCAGGATTTGTGCCGTGGTGAGCTGTCACCCTTACATCATTTAAGTGCCACTGAGGGGTCTAGGGATCATGTGGAAAGCCGCTGTTAAACCCTCTGCCACATTTAGCCAGGAGCACATCTGTTTGCCTCTCAGTTTGGCTGCTCCTGCTGTCTGCATGCAGTAGAAGCTGCTTCTGATCACTCTCACAGGTGTCTTCTCAAGCTGTTTACCAACCTATGTGTTTGTTTATTTGCTGGCCACTGCAGTTGCTGCATGGGGAGCAGTATCTGGAGGTTTACAAACCGCTCCCAGCTTCAGGTGGGGATCCATGTCCTGTCCTCCGTCCCTGTCTTTTTCACTACTGTCCTCTCGCTGCTTACCAGTGTCCCTCTCCTGTCCACTCCCCTCTCCCTACTCCTGTATTCAGGGTCATCTCTTCCTTTCTTCCTTCTTTTCCTCTTTTCATTTCCTGTCTTCCACTCATCGCTGTTCTTCATCGCTGCTCTTTGAATGGACTGTAACTCATTTAATGGTTTTACAGGAACGCTCACCTCCAAGGCATCGATCGCTGATGTTTTGGATAAAGGCTCTGGATCTGTCATCCTGTTGGATGGTGAGTACCCATGTCACAGATGTTGCGTCTCAGAGAGGAGTAGAGGAGGGGGTTGGTGCATCACACGGATACAGAGAGTGAGAGAGCACCTCCCCTCACACAAGACCAATGGTATTTTCATAACACTGATGTCAGAGACACAAACATTAAAAGACAGAATGTTCTGGATTGGTTTGGTGAGCATTGCCATGTGTTATGGCCAGTGTTTGCTGCACAGTAAGTCTGCTGTACTGTATGCTGCATCACTGTATATGTGTGTAATGTGTGATAATGTACTCGCAGTGCACACGTATAAAGACCAGGAGCTGCTGTGCTACAACCAGTTCTCCCTCTTCATCGTGGGAGCGGGAGGATTTGGAGGGAAGAGATCATCTGATAAAGCCAAGGTAGAGTCCTGCACTTGTGCACTATTCTCTCTGGGCTCTTAGTGTGCTTACTTGTGCACTATTCTCTCTGGGCTCTTAGTGTGCTTACTTGTGCACTATTCTCTCTGGGCTCTTAGTGTGCTTACTTGTGCACTATTCTCTCTGGGCTCTTAGTGTGCTTACTGTACTTGTGCACTATTCTCTCTGTGCTCTTAGTGTGCTTACTGTACTTCTGCACTATTCTCTCTGTGCTCTTAGTGTGCTTACTTGTGCACTATTCTCTCTGTGCTCTGTTTTGGCTCCTTTGGCTAATTATTCCAAGGGTGTGGAAGTGAGGAACAACGTTAACGTGTCAGTACAGTCAGAGACTTTGGAGTGCGCACTAAATACCAGCTCTACTGAATAGAGTCTGATTCTGAAGGCCATGTGGCCGGTGGAGGTTGATGAGCTGGGGGATGACATGCACTCTTTTGAGGTGGTTGGAAATGAGACGCACCACTGCATTATGGGCCATTTGTGCAGACACACTGTGCAAACTGGAAGACCCACTAGAGGGGCATAGCGACAGCTGAAAGGAGAGATACCCATGGCCTGTACAGAGAGTTGGGGAACATGCTGAGTTTGCTAAGATCTTTTTTTGGAGAGAGCCCTAAGCCAGAGTGAGCACTTACAGTAGGCCTAGACCAGAGAAAGATGTAAAGCATTCTCTGAGCTCTTGAGCTCTATGTTGTTTGTGATGATGAGTCTGCTCTTCCTCTCCAGAGCACTGTGGATATGCCCAACAGAGCTCCAGATGCTGTGGTGACTGATGAAACTTCCAGCAATCAGGCAAGCGCAAAACACACACATACACACGTGCACACACAAACACACACATTCACACTCCTGGACCACAGACTCACACTTGCAGAGCACGCAGTCTCTCTCCCCCACTTTCTCTCACTCACACACACACACACACACACACACACACACACACACACACACACACTTTCTCTCTCTCTCTCTTCACGATCACACCTCTGGGAATCCGTGGCACAGTAGATTTCCACGTCCTGGTGTAAGCATGGTGACAGGCAGGACGGCAAACAGTGAGGCAGTGCAGAGTTCAGCCGCTCACTTCTGATTACGTTGAACGGCCTCGACATGGAGAGGAGAGGAGAGGAGCCGCCTTTCCTAAACAGATTCATTGGAGTGGTGAGAGGTGTTCAGAGGAGGCTGCTCCTCTCCCCCTGATATGATCTCTGCTGCAGCACACAGAGGTTGCACAGGAACAGCAGCTGGTGTCATCATGAGAGCCCATCCAGTTGTGACCAGACAGCATCTGTGGTGTGTCCCCTAGCGACTACGCTATGATGAGGTGGACTCTCCACCAGCACCAGCAACATCACAAGACCTTGCATTTCCACCCAGACAGACACTGGCTAACTGATTCTTGAGGAGGCTCTGCACAGCTGAGAGTTTGACCCTGTGTGTCACACACCATGACACACACAACAAGTGCCTCACTTGTTCCTTCAGTGTTATTAAAATATAATATATATCAGCATC